>NC_143012.1:177956977-178107677 GCF_055824585.1 Amblyomma mixtum | reverse complement strand
AAGTTGGTCTCACTCTTCATACGGTCCCACTCCCTTTCCATGGCCTGCCAGAGCCCTTCAGCCGACAGACGCTGCAGGTTGCTCTTTGTAAGGTTCAACTTTATTTTTCCCCACACGTGCTCGATAATGTTCATATTGGCTCCTTTCGGTTGCTAATTCGAACCCTGCGATCGTTGAGAGGTTTGTTCACTTTCTTGGCTGTGTGAAATAGGGTGAGGTCCCGCTGAAAAATAATTTCGCGGTCCGGGAATGACCCGTCAAGGGCACATAGAATTTTGCAGTACTTCTCTGTTGCAAGGTTACCATCTATCCTGCACAATATGCCAAATCAATGTGTGGAAATAGCGCCCCACACATTGATGGTGCCCACTCAAAGCAACCTCTTGCACATGGTGGGGTGCACATGGTGGGGGTCATACCTTGTGCAGTCTGGACCCCAGATGTGGCTTTTGACATCCCATACAGTGTTAAAAGTTGATTTTTCGCTGAACATGACTTCTTTCCACTGGTCTACGCCCCAAGATGCATGTTCACTAGTGAACAACATGCGCAGTTTTGTTTCTGGTAGACAGAAGGGGTTTTTCGACGCCATGCGGCTGTGGAGACCGCCTTCCGCAAGCCACCGTTTCAGTCTTGATATGTTGGCGGACACCGCGGCAAGATCGCCAATTACTTTGGCAGTGCCAAAGGGTTTTAACTGTGCAGCAGCGAGAATCACCTTGTCTTCGGAGCTTCCGGTTACCTCAGGGCAACGAGCATGAGGAGCATCGCTGGTCGTCCATCTTCTTTATATGCTTGTATAATTCAGTTTACGGTGTGCATTGACCATCCCACCATTTCCGCAATTTGTCTTTGCGAATACTCCTTCATGCAGAGCTCGATTATACTTACCCATTCGTTGCTCGGCACTCTCAACATGTCAGTGCCACCGACACAAGAAAGCGTCGACATTTACTAGAACCTGTCCTGCATCACGCACATCTGCACCAACTAGCGATTCGGAGCAGATGGCTGCTGCAGACTGCAGCATATGTAATGTCATCCCGCTACCAGCATGGATATGTGTAAAACTTTTGTTACACAAAAATTACTCATGTTTTCTTCAAGGTGAAACGTTTTACGGGCACAGTGTGTATTGGCATCGCAGACAAACTTTTGCTACAAGTCGCACATACTGCCGTCTGCTACCATGCCGCTATAGCACACGACACTGCTTCAACTGGACAGTGCAGCAGGTGCGCTGGCACCAGTAGCGGCAGTGCTGCCAGCAGAAATTCTTAAAAGCAAACCTTGAAACGAGCTGTTTGAGCACTGTGTTATAACCGAAATGAACATTGGCCCACTGGTTGTGTAACATATAATTATTGCATGCCTTTTGTGCTCTAGGCACGCGGCGCAACGGCAGTTACCCATTTTGTTTGGAGACGAAGCAGACGAACTCGACAACGAGTTCAGAGTGGGCGACTCCAGTGTCGGGTGCCCATTTGGCAGTGCTAAGCGCAGGCGCCAAATGCACTCTCCTACGTGCTGTGGTGCCCCTGCTAGTTCCATGTAATGATGCTTGGCCTGATAATCATCGCACAGCTGATGACTGGCATGGGAGAGGCCAGGCAGTTCTCTGCAAAAGTCAGCCAAGAAAGGGAACCACATCCAGGCCTCCATGGTGGCATCCATATATACAAGGTGTTTCACCTAAGGTTTCGCACAAATTAAAAAATGAGGTTTTCTGAGTTCGAGAGCTTTTTTTGGCACAGCTTTGTAAGCAGTGTAGTAGATTTGAATATGCCAAAGGCGTGCTAACTAGCATCCTGGTTAACATTTGGAGTAAGTCTGTGATCGCTGCGCTTGGTTCTGTGTCAAGTTTTTCTTTTGCGCAGTCGTCAGGCGCACGTTCTTTGCGTGGTGATGGGGAAAACCTGCCCTACAATGTGAGGCGACGTGCCATTCCAAAAGGAAGGGCCACCTGCTGCGGGCGACGGACTGCGTATGTGAGCGGCATTTCGAGCCTCACCTCGTTCCAAGACATGGACAGCAGAGCACAACGGACACATCCTGGTCAGCACGCCTTGTCACGCATTACTGGCAAATGATGCTGTGCCCACGAGGTTTCCTGGTTGCCCTCCCTATCTGTCTAAAACATTCAAAAGGTGGAAGTGGCCAGCCGAGAGACAGCTTCTTGTCCTGGCGAAAAAGAACAGCCAAGCGTGCGTCACTTCCAGGTGCAAAAATTCCGCTTCTTATGAAGTGTGTGCGGAATCGTCTGCATGCCCAGAAGGTTTTAAATTTTCATGGTGGCCTTGTCCAGTGGGCTCACTATGATAAGCTGTTTGTTGGAGACAAAAAGCAGCTTGGACACTTGCATTTTTGCCACAAGCTCACATATGCCCATAATGCTTGCTACGCAGCTGTTTAGTTGAAGTGTGGCCAGTGGGTTGGAGTTTTACTCGCTAAGAAAGGCAGTGAGGCTTGAAAACATTAAAGGCACAGTTGACAAGGGTAGAAACTTGGGCAAGTCGGTAACTGTTGATTCATGGTATGTGAGGTAGCGCAAAACGGGACAAGGGACAGAGAAAGACGCACACTACACAGGCACTAATTTCCGACTGACAGAAACCTAGGCGACCAAGACAAACGTGAACCGTGAGGCAAACAGGCACATGCGCACGGAAAAAAGAATGAAAATCAGGTGAAACAGGAACAACGGACAAACCACTCAGCGATTATTTAACTCTTTCGCTACCGCGCCATAGGCCATCGTTCGCATATGATCGATTCAAATCGCCCGCGCAAAAAAGCTCATTTTGGAGCGTCGTGGACGTGCTCCGCCATCTAGTTAGCGAGCTCAACAACTGCTCTTTCGATTGCAGCCTTGGTTTTAGTGTTTTGACATGAGGGGGTGCCGTGAAAAATAAAACCTTGAACGGCCGCGGCAGCGTCAGCTGGAGAAAATGGCGTCCGCGTCGCCGCGCGCTCCTCGAAAGCGAAAGCTGACATCGAGCTCGTGGGCCGGTTTCGGTTTCGTTTTTTGCAACAAATGCAGCGGTTATTAGTCGGGCAACAATGTACAAACGTGGGATTTCGGTTTCGACAGCAAGACTTCGCCTCGGGAGCCTGGAACATCAGCGCGTACTTGCATGTAAGTTCTGTTTTCGTTCGCTGTGTGTTTTCTGCGATGCATACGGTTTGTAATTGATGACAGTGGTTTATTTTTGTGCTTCAGGGTCTTGACAACGTATAGCGAAGACAGTTTGCCAAATGCTCAAGGTCGCGTCGCGTTTTTCAACCAAGACGACAGCTAGGTGTCCATATCGGCACATCGCTGCGGAGCGGCGCTCGGAGATTTGCTCGACTTCTCGACTTTTTTTTGATGCTCTTCACGGCGGAAATGATGAAGACCGTGTGCAGAAACACTAATAAGTATGCATGGATGAAGATTTTCAGCAAATTCGGCGTGACGGCTCATGAGAAGACGTGAATCTGTTGGAGATTCTGATGTTCATTGGAATCATCATATACATTGTAATTGTTGACCTGGCACGACTTTATCTCTACTGAAATACCAGAATAATCTATTCTGGCCCTCTGCCATCAAAAATAATTTCTCAAAATTGGTTTTTTGCTTTTTCTGTTGCTTTTTTTTTTGCACGTAACGGACCCAGATGATTCAGTGGCGGCAGCTTCTCTTGGCAACACTTGGAAAGTGTCCTGCCTTTTGAACCACATCGATAAAACTTATTTCATCGATCCTGATGTTTTAGAGCTTGCCTCAAATGCCAAATTTTATCAGCTGGCTTTCAGGGAGCAGCTCATTCAAGAAATCTTCGGGTATGATGAGGGAAAAGTCCACGCCCCCAATCCTCTCATAGAATCCATTCAACACCAACCGAAAATAATGGAAAAACAAGAAACTGCAAGCTCGGCTATCAGAGAACAAGGGAGGAACAAAGATAAAACCTTATGTGAAGCACTTGTCAGTCTACCTCTGCTTCACATCTTCACCCTTGATTGCTCTTCACAGTGGCACCACAGTCATGACCCCTGACTTGACAAGCCATGGAAAGTGCAGTAAATTTTTCTCATAGCTGAAACTGTGAATAATGATAGCTATAAACATGTGCAACAGTTTGTATATTCCAGTTTTCCTCTAATCAAGTTCGGGCTTAGTGCAGCCGGTAATTTTTGTTTTTGCTATTTACTTTTTTTGTGTTTTTAGCAAATTTTACAAATAAATGTTCATTTACTTTTGCACACAACATTCTTTTGTTTGTTTCATTCAGAAGCGTAACTAATAAGCTACAATTTCATGCATTGCAATATGCGCTGAGTGTATTAGTTCTTGGGAAAAAAATTTTTCTTTCAGTACACTCCAAATCGTGCATTTTTCCGCGGTAGCGAAAGAGTTAAGAAGTCCAGTTCTCTTTTGGACAGGGAGATAGATGGCTTGCTGACACATTTATTATCCAAGGCAGTGATACGTGCTGCTTCAATAATTTCACGAGGTAACTGATCCCGGTGTCCGGCCACGATCGAGCACTTATTCAAAAATGGCACACAACCACACTCCTTACAGTGCAAAGCCAGATTACTGCCAGCAAATGTTTTCAAGTTCTTTTTGTGTTGACGAAGCCTATCATTCAAGCAACGACCAGACTGACCAACATACTGCTTGCCACAGGAGAGTGGGATGTCATAAACGATGCCTTCAGTACATTTTAAGAACTTTTTTCTATGAATTATGGTGCACTGCATCTTTTGGGGACATTTATCGGCGGGTGAAGTTTTTTTGGATAGCACGCTTAGTTTTTCAGGGGCTGAAAAAACCACGTGAACATTCACTTTCGTCCCAATTTTCTTGAGATTGTGGGACAGGCAATGAATTAGGGGATGAGGGCAATTTTGCCTTTCTTTCTTTCTGAAGGCACGGACGGTAGTTGCTCTTCCTGGCGCTTCTTCTTCAGTATGCCTTCAGCAACAGAAACACAGGTTCCCGGCAGGCTATACCCGGCTGATACAACAAACAGCGTGAAGAAATACTCTCTTTTTCTTTAGACTTTTCAAAAGCCAGTCTCAATTGCCTCTGTTCGCTGATGAGGTGATCTATTGAAGTATCCCGGCTGGATTTTCTTCCAGCTGTCTGCCTGTTGCCTGAACCAGAATCTAGTGGTGGGCCCGATTCGGGAACACCATGCAGTGGTGTTCCTGCATAGGACAAATGAGATGTGTTCCCACATCTCGATGGCGGTGGCTCGTTGTTCCCCACGTCTGCAGCTTCAGCAGGTTCTTCTTCTGCTGGTGCAAAAACAACATGCTTAGTAGATTCATACTTTCAACTGCGCAAAAAAAACACGGACACAAGGTAGAAGGCACAACACGAGCGCAGACTATCAACTAAATTTTAATTTCAGGAATCAGGTGCTTATAAGCGCTCAAAAAACCCAGGGTACAGACGCATAGAAACAAACACAACACAATCACGAACTTTGGCACGTGCACTGTCAATTACTTCAACACAACAACCCCCCCCCCCCCCCAAAAGAAAAAAAAAAACAATGAGAAACCAACAGGTGGCATCTGGTCAGGCCAACATTCCGTACTTCCTACTCGTGCAGAGATAATTGCGTTGAAAAGATATCTCCTCATCCAGCAGGCCAACGGAAGGCGAAGCCACGCATGTATCTCCTTTTTTCTTGATGAGATATGCTTCCACTATCTCCCTGCATATCTGGTCTCGGTGTCTGAATAAGATTGTGCTCTTATTCAGATGTGGAAAGCATCCCTGGCAATTCCTGCAGTGCAATGCAAGGTTAGAGGAGACCGCGCCCTTCAAAGACCTACGGTGCTCCGCCATCCGCTCATTAATGCATCGGCCCGTCTGGCCGATGTATGACCTACCACACTTTAGGGGGACTTCATAAACCACCCCCCGTGTCACAATCCGTGAATCTGTTTTCCTTCCTTTGCTCTACCGTGCATCCACCTTTTCCTCTGTGGCCCTCTGGCTCAAGCTTGTTGTGTACAGCGCTACAGACCCCCGCCAGCTTATTCCTTGCGGTGAAAATGACAGTTGCTCCGTATCTAGCCCCCACTTTTTTTATCCTGTGCGAAATTCCGTAAACGTATGGAATCCCTACAATTCGTCCTTTTCTGTTCTCTTTTTTTTCTCTCTTTTTGACCACCCGCCCTCCCTGTCTCGGCTAAGATCCTTTCAGTGATCTGGCCGAGAACAAGCTCAGGATAACCGGCTTCCTTCAACCTCCTTATTTGTACTTGGAAGCTGGCCTGAGCCCTATGCTCACAGGATTTTTCTAGGGAAACTTTCAGACAGGAGGTCACTATGCCAGCCTTAATCAGTTTGGAGTGCCCAGAACCATAGTTCAGGAGTGGTTTTGTGGTCCGAGGGTGGTACTTCCAACATACTCCTTTTTCAAGGCACTCGATACTCAGGTCTAGGAACTGAAGAGTACCCAGTCTTGGTAGTTCAAAGGTGAACTTCAAGCCGTCGCCCCTTTCTCTGAAAATTTTGATGACGTCCGGAACCACCCTAGGAGAACTCGACAGCGGGAAAACCAAAAAAATCATCCACATAACGGAAAATCTTTCCTGCAAGATCAACAAGATCTTCCGCCAGTTCCTGATCCATTCTACTTAAGAAAATGTCACTCAAAATGGGCGCAATTCTAGAGCCTATGCACACTCCCGACCTCTGGACAAAGACTTTCCCACCCCACCCAACGAAAGTAGAATCTAGGTAAAAAGAAAGCAGCTCAAGGAAACTTTCCACCGATATGCCACATTTGGCCACAAAAGGCACCTCGTCGTTGTCCAAGACAATGCAGTCTTTCACTTTCTTCATGAGCTGAGCGTGGGGTAGAGAGTAAAATAAGTCCTCTACGTCTATGCTGAAGGCAAAGTACTTTTTTTCTTCCAGCTCGGAAAGGAACTTGACAACACTTGCAGAATTCTTCACCAAGAAAAGGTCCGAAAGCGTAAGTGAACCCAACTGTCGCTGTAGGAACCCTGAAAAGACATGCTGCCAAGTGTTCTGCTCTGACACAATAGCCCTAAATGGAACGGTCGGCTTATGCGTTTTTGCCGTTAAGAACAGATCCAGAACATTACCTCTACTGTTGTTGACAGCAGCAGCCAAACCGTCAAGGTTCATTCCCTGCAGCAAAACTATGGCTTGTTTTTTTGATAGCAGCTGGCTTCAGAGTCACCTCTTTGAAGTTTTTCTTCAGTGCTTCTCCCGCTTTTTTGCCGAAAATCACTTCTGGCGCAAGAACGAAGAACCCTTCTTTATCTGACAAGACAGGGCGCAGTCCCTGAGCTACTAAATAGTCCACCAACCTTTTCATCGTGGTAGGCGTCTTCTTGTCCCTTCCTTGGTCTATCACACAAGCCAGCATTCCTTCAGGCATCTTGCCTTGTCTTCCTCTGGCACAACCTTGGGCACCGAACGCGACAGCGCTAATCTCTCTAGCGACATCATGGCAGGTTCAAGGCAGAACTTAGGTCCCAGTTCCAGTGTCCGTTCATGTCTGTCATCAATCGCTCTGTTGTCTAGAACTGTGACCCTTCCCGTGGTCGCTGACACTTTCTTCTTGGCGGGCAGCGTGGGGCGAATGGTATTCCACAGGAACTCGGTGAGGCTTTCAGCTGTCTTGCACCACTCATCCAAGACCTGGCGTTGACGTCGATTCTCACCCAAAAGGCCGCAGTGAACATGCAGGCAAAGCTTGTAAAACCTTGCCTGCCTCCGCCACTCCGACACGAGAATGCGGCAGAAACGTCTGGAGTGTCCGGGAGACGGCTGAAGCCATCCGCACAAAGCTTGAAGGTCCGCAGGGCAGACACTGATCTTCGCATACCAAGATGCCGTCCTTGCTCGGCATACGCACACAGCTATCAAGCTTGTCAACACCGCTGGGTTATTAAGAGAATGGTGCACACGGAAAAGAGCCCAAAGAACAAGAAATGTAGTTAATAAGGACGGAAAACTGGGCGAGTTGATGGGGATAAGCACCTGATTCCTGAAATAAAAATTTAATTGATAGTCTGCGCTCGTGTCGTGCCTTCTACCTTGTGTCCGTGTTTTTTTGCGCAGTTGAAAGTATGAATCCCCACCAACTCTCCCACTTTTCCGTCCTTATTATGCTTAGTAGCTTGTTCCATGGGACACCTCTGTTCTCTCGTGAAAACCAGCAAATCTTTAGGGGATGTACTGTATCATAGCTCATCATATTGTTCACATCACTAATGGACACAGCAGAAATAATACTGGAGCATATGTTAATTTAGCACAGGGTCATTTTGGATTGCTGAAGCAGAAACACTGTTAGACAAGATAGTGGAACACCACTGTATTTTTGTCTTCTAGTGACAGATCAACAAGCTGACTGCAGCGAGCAATGGGATGTGAAAATATTTTGTCAGTGCCTTGTGAGTTGTGCAAAGGGGCACAATAAATTGTGTGTTTCCTGGCTCACTGTCTTCGTGCTCTTCTTGGCGAAATACATTCATACCAACACTGTCATGAAAAGTAGGGAACTCACTTTTTCCACGATGGCAGTGTCCTCGCAACCTGCTTCAACTGCCAGGCTTTTGTCGTTCGCCTGCAGGGTAGCATTTGATGATTTATTTGACGATCATGGTTGCACTGCGCTCTCTTTCATCCACCATCTTGTGAGCCTGCACAGAGCGTAAGATTTGGTAAGTAAATACAGTTTCTGAGTACACATCAGAACTATTGCTACTAGATGTATACTATACTGATGCAAGTGAAGTCAAACCGCGTTGTAACCACGTTGTGTATAAAAAACAGGAGAGCATCCACGCTATTAAAACAGCCCAAATCACCAGCCTATATGTCAAAGATACAAGTAAAATTCTGGCCCGCCTGTTTCTCAAGCAAGAAATACATGTTTATCGCATATTGCCAATCCTTAGGTGTTTCATGCCTCAACCAAAAGACCGTGCACTGAACAATCATCTGGCATCGTCTACAAAAAAACCCCTGTGCTGACTCTCCTACCAGCTACATCAGCATAGGAAGAATTTTCGTAACTAAGACTGATAATGAATGCAATCGTAGAGCATTCTGAGGAGCTGGACCACTGCGTTGCCTTTGAGCATGTCAGGGTTAACACCAAACCCAACTTATTCAGGGACAGCTTATGCTGGCACATATAAAACGCCTTCTGAAATGTGAATTAATCAGGAGTATATGTACCTGACCTGAGCGACATCACAAAGCCCACAAAAAAAGGGGGTATGCGGTGCACAGGCCTCCAAAAAGATGGCTAAAACCAATTAATATCGGGTTGTATAGTAAAAGCGTTGGCAAAAGTAGTCGCAGTATGTTCAGCTCCAATATTAAGTGGGTAATGAAAAGGTGGTAGGTAAGGTATGCATTGATGTAGATGTTTGGAGAACCCTACAGAGCACTCCAAGGACAAAGTAAAGGTCAGAAACAGCCAAAACCAGGAAACACGAGAGGAAACCAACCAGGACAGAGGACCTGTTGTTCCTGAAGAGGACAACAGGGGCTCTGGAGCCCGGGGAATTCTGCAGAAGCTAGTTGGAAAACCCCTGGTATGAATCTTACCTCATTAGCGCGCCGCAGATCAGCACACTTTTGCGCCAGGTACCTCACAAGCTGCTTGTGGCGTTTCCCAACTTCCTCCTCTGGGCACCCTTTTCTCTTGAGGAAGTAAGCAAAGGCAGCTAAAAAAAAAAATGCAAGTAAATGACAAACCTCAATGCGGAAGACACAATGGGCATAGTATTTATGGCAGCATTTAGCCTACTTGTTATTTATAGACAGCAGTGGCTGCACCACGAGTGGAAATAAACATACTTTTATATTTCATACTTGAATGACCAGGAATGTACGTGAAACAGAAGTTCAAACCAGAGTACCTGCAATAAATTTGTTACACCTGATAGGCTACAAAATTGAGCTTCAGTATAATTATGTACACCAGCCAACAAATTAAAAGCGAGCAGGATATCATAGAAATATTAGCTAAAAGAAAAAAATACAGATGAGGTGAAATAATTCCACGCAGCAGTCATTATACCAAAGAAGTGACAATAAAGTACACTAGTATCCCAGCGGTGTGAACTGCAATGTGATCATTTCACTGCTCCAATCTCGGCACTCCTGTTTTGTGTTGTTTGACAGTGACTGCTTTTGTGCTACAGGTTTTATGTCTAGAATGAGCATCACCTTACAGTATTGTAACAAAAACAAAGGTAAGCATAAAAGACTGCTGCATTTACTCACACGACATTCCCATCAGCTTCATGGGCGAAAGAGGTGGAAACACTGTCGTCTTGCCCTGTGAAATGTCTGTTGCTTTGCTTTCCAAAAATGCTGCGTTTTGCAAGCACCTCTACGCCCCAGAAGGCAACAGCAAGGCGCTTGCAAAATGCAGCGTCTGTGGTCTGCGTCATTAGTCCCGCAGGGGCACCTTGTGTAACGAGGTGTTGGTGCAGAGGTGGAGGGAAGAAACCTTGAACGGTGGCGGTCGAGGAAGTGTTCAATCCTCGGCTGATGGGCTCCTCGTCTGTCTACCAGGCGGGGAGTCCCGGGACCTTCCTCTGTGTATAAGGGTGAATCAGAGGCGACATAGTATTAGGAACCCTTAGCCAGTACATGCTGTATGGAAAAATTTGCAAAAAAATCTGATCGGCCCCCAAAAAGGGGTCGCACCGATGCGAAAAAATTGATGCCACAGAAACCAGAAACATTTGCAAAGTTTTTTTCTGGTTCACTCAAACACTGATGAACCGGTAGCAAACTTGTCTGCATTTGTGATCGCCAACACTGTAAAGAACTGTGTCGGCAGAAACTACAAAGCAAAAAAGCAGCGAACCGGAGATCTTGTAGAAATAAACACAAAAGAACAGAGCACCAAACTGATGTCATTAGAGAATCTTGGAGAAATGAGTGTACAGGTAACCCCGCACCGCACCCTCAACCACTCAAAGGGCGTGATATCCGAACATGAACTCCTGCAGAGTACCGATGCTGAAATGGAAGAACTAGCTGAACAAGGAGTAATAGCAGCCCGACGAATAACCATCCGGAGAAACAATGCTGAAATCAAGACAAAACACATCGTCCTAACTTTCAATAGCACAACTCTGCCTGACTCCATCCACGCCGCATACCTCCATTGTAAAGTCCGCCCATACATACCGAATCCGAGACGATGTTTCAAGTGCCAGCGCTTTGGACACAGCATGTTCGCTTGCCGGGGTAAACCCACTTATGTCACATGCGCAGAAGACACACACACAGAAGAAAGATGCGAACGCACACCAAAATGCATCAACTGCAATGGCGCATATGGCGCGTACTCCAGGTCGTGCCCAGTCTGGAAAACTTGAAGACCACACCCTAGTAGCACAAATTGTTGCTGAAACATTGTACCAATATTACCTTTTTAGGATGCACCAACGTGGCTAGCGTCCTCCTTTGGCAATGTCAAGACAACATACATACAGAAACATTGCTGTGACGTTGTCTACAACATTGCATCCATATTTAGCATATGTACAACATTGCAGCAAAGTTTCATCCACATTCACAAAACATTAAAATCAAACATTAGTCACGTCGCCACAACATTCACGGGACATGCTTGTGCAGCACACATGCAGTTCATACTAGACGAAGTTCCATGAAAATATGCTGCACTAAAAGACAAGACTAAAGGAGGGCATGTAAACATTGTAGCTGCAGTTTAGGATTCTTTTTAGGGCAGTTCTTTTTACATAATGCAGTGTTCTCGGAACACATGGCAGGAAGCAGTAAAATGATAGCTAGTTTAAAAAGGTGCTTGGGCTATAAAAGACGCCATAGTTGAGTTCCCTGCATAATTTCAACCACCTGAAGTTCTTTAATGTGCACTGACATTGCGCAGTACATAGGACATTGCATTTTGCCTCCATCGGAATGTGGCTCTTGTAGTTCGGATTGAGCCCACATCTTCGGGATCAGCGTCCAAGTGCCCTAACCACAGCTGCAGGGTGGTATGTAAAGTAAACTTTGCTGGAAGAAAATATATTTATCATGAACAAGTTTTTCCTGTCAGTTATGAAATATAAAACACATGAATAATGCTTTTCTGATCTCAACCACACTTTCATACAAAGTGGGACAAGCAAGGTGTAATTGTAGCAGAGAAAGATTTGGTTTGTGGGGGTTTTAACATCCCAAAGCATCTCGAGCTATGAGAGAGGCCGCATGAAGGGCTTCAGAAAACCACCTGGGGTTCTTTAACGCGCACTGACACCGCACAGCACACAGGCCTCTGGAATTTCGCCTCCATCGAAAAGCGGCCGCCGCAGCCAGGATTCGATCCCGCCTCCTTGGGCACAGTAGTCGAGCGCCGTTACCACTGAGCCACCGCGGCGGGGCTGTAGCAGAGAAAGACTGACATACAAACAAACACAAGGAAAAAGATGATGTCACAGTAAAACTAAAGCTCTCATTTAGTTGCATGAGAAGTGCTGGTAAAACAATGCATACACCAAGTAATGAAATGAAAAATTCAAGGTGACACTGGCTGACAGAACCATTACAAATACAGGTTACGGTAAACAAACCATGCATTGAAGCTGGCAAAATAAAGCTTGGTAGCAATTTGCCATGTTGTAGACATGCCTAATACAGCTCCAATCACAATGCTACATTCACTAGGAAACAAAGCACGGCAAAATTTCTCAACACCAAGTGCGAGTGAGTCCGAGAAGCTACTGGCATTTCAAAATACTGATAACAAGAACAGTATAAGCAATGATCAATTCAAACAGAAAGCAATGAAATTGCTGAAGCATGAAATTCTGACTGCTTTACTACAGTGAATTTGATGGTGATGTAGTGTAGGAAGCACGAGTGCAGGGGACGGGGCCAGTAGAGCCAGACAACTACATCACCGTACCGTCCTCGGGCGGTGTTTCGGACCAGTAAAAATGATGAGGACCCTTTTTTTACCTGCCAGCCAGCATGTCACTTTCCTACACAAAGAACTCCCCAACAGTTATCTCATTCCAGATGCTACTGGCAGATGGCTTGGCAATGCAGCTTTGTAAGGCTCTATCGGCCACTGAGTGGCATACACCACTTTTGTTCTTGACAGTATGTTAAAATGTTCAATGTGCAATGTCATCAGACAAAATATTACTATTTTAACTGCCCAGGTTCCTAAAAAAGTGAAAAAAAAGAAAGATACAAACTTGGTTTAAAAGAAAAGCAATAAAAAGCACACAAACAGCATAGTATAAAGGGGTAATAATAAATAAATATTGCAATGATACCAGTTCACTACACCGGTTAAATATTGCTTCTAAAGACTAGAGGCAGTGACTAGCACCACATACACAGAGAACAATTAAGATTCTTCTTTCATGAAAAGAATACAAGCTTACCTGCACATGGCAAAGCAGACAGAAACAACGGATTAGTATGCGAATAGTGCAGCGTGAAATAAAAACAGTAAACATTTGCTGCAACAACACTAATTCACCACAACAATGAAATATTGCTGGCAGGAACTAAAGGTAGTGATAGCAAGTAGGCACATTGATAAAAAATCTAAACAAAGCTGGCTTAAACAATGAACAGCATACAGACAGCACGAAGTGGTAATAACAAATAAATGCTGTAATGATACCAGTTGACCACACCAGGTAAATATTGCTGCCAGGGACTCGAGGCAGTGAGCACACTTAGAAAACTTGTGATCAATGTTTCATGAATAAAAAGATGCAAGCCTGCTTCCAGAAAGCACAGTGAAGCAGAAACAATAAACGGTACATGAACAGTAATAACAAATCTTATCGGCAATAACAGTTTCACCACACCAGTTATATAGTGCTGCTAAGGAATAGAGGTAGCAACATTGCCTGCATAAACCTTAACATTGATGTACTGCTCTTCATTCCACTGGTTCCATGTCAGCTTCAGCCCTTACCAATCTGGCGATCTCCCTGAAACATAAAGGAAACAAGCTGCTTCTTGAAAGAAATGATGCTTTCTGTGACACCAAGAATTAACACGTATACCTCATTTTAAGCTCTGAAAGGTAACCAGAGAAAACTAGCTTTATCATTAAGCACTTGAGGTGCAACATACTTTTCTGACCATGCTGCAAAACGTGGACTCATATGTAAACAGCAAGAGCATGTTTACATTTTCTTTACAACTAAATATGCCCTGTTAAATACCATTGACAGAATGTACTGTTGGTAATGCCACAGAAAGAAATACAAGAAATGCTCAGTGTATTTGCGGCCTTTAGGAAGTATGCACACACCCTTCAGTCTGGTGCATGGCTTAAATGAGCTTGCAGCTTGGGTTCTTTTGGTCCAACATGAATGCCGCAAAGAGGTGACAGCAAGAGAAAAGAAAACACGAATAGCCTCTATTTGTTGTTTGAACGAGAACAACATACACTCTGTCATTCTTTTAAACAACCTGTCATGAAACGTCTGCTTCGCGAAAAGTTTGTCTTAATATAAAACAGCATGACTTCTCGACTCCTCTATTACTTATGCAGACCATTCACAAGCAATTACTTCTTCATGCTGTGTGGCAAGTGGGTAAGCAGCATATAGTGGAAGCTCATTAATTAGCCAGTGCCATGACAAGCAATGCGGCGGCTGCCTCCTCTCTGCTCCGCATGACCTTCAAGACATGCAACTACAGTAAAAGCTCATTATTTCAACCCCCATTAATTCAAATATCCGAGTAATTCAAATTGTCAACACTGCCCCACAGCCAACACCCATCTACTATGTCTCGAATGCTTGCCAATTCAGGCATTACAGGTCTCGCAATGATTAATCCCAATGGGATCCCAAAAGCAGGTCGCATTTAGGTATTCACACAGAACTGATTGTGAAAATGGCTTTTTTCAATCATGAACTGCATTCTGCAGAGATGACTATGCATCTCTGACATATGCACAACAGCAAGAGTGACAAATGGATGGCCTTAATTCTGACCCAAAGTATGCCAAACACTTAATTTCGGCTTCACTTTTAAGAGCTTCGGCTGCTGGCTGCGCATCAGCAAGCCAACCAAGCCTAGCTGCATGCCATGTTGGTGGCATTGATTGTTTCCCTTGCTTCCACCCGCATGGTTCTTTCATTACACCGACACTGTGTGTTTAAGTGCCAGCCAGATGCTGTGCAGTCAAACCTCCTCAAACTAGGTGAAGCTCCTTGTGAGAGGGAACCACCACTACCGTCTTGCACTATAGGAACAATGCCAAGGAGACTTGCACCATTTTAGAGCAGTTTTGCACTCATGCTCTCCATAGTGTGCGCACGACACAGCATAAATGCAAATGCAAAAAATTGCTATTGTCATGCTGTTCTCCAGCAGGTGACCATTTCCAAGTCTTTTACCAAATAAATATATTTTGATGCAAGCAGTTCTTGTAAATTTTTCTAGCTTATTGGATAATTCAAACTTCAAATAATTCAGATATTTTTTACAGCCTCTCAAGTTTAAATTATTAAACTTTACTGCATACAAATGATTATAAGGTGAAGGCAATAAGCCCTAGAACTATTCTTAAGAAAAAGCAACGAGAGAGAGGCAGAATTTGTGAAACCATACAGTGTGGTAGAACACTAAAGAAATGTGCAAACGCCAGCATTTATCTTAATTAATTTGCTGTAAGGAGCTATGAAAAAGAAAAAAACTGAAAAAAATTTTATACCGCTTTTTGCTCTAGAAGGAGCATACCGCAGCCAGTCTGCTACGCACATCTGAATCTGGCAGTCCGTTGCTTTCGGAAATGAGCTTCGAAGTGTCTCTGCAAGAAATAGCACAATTTAATTGCTTGCAGAGATCTCTGGAGTACTTGCACTCCATTACAAATACTTGCACAGTTGAGTATTACAATGGTCCAATTTTGGCCACTTTCAAAAGAAAACATACTATTCAGAAATGTTAAGCGTTAAGAAACAGTCAGAAACAAACAATTTATTTTACTCTAATATCAAAGCTTACTGAGTGCTCAGAATGGTGTTTTCTGTCCACAATATGCCTATACTGCTCAATGGCAGCAAAACATACAGTGTGCAATTTTTTTCATGAAAATTTTTCATCAATAACATGCCTATTTTGGAACACTATAAGGTGAACCTGGTTTTGCATGCTTGTAGCAAATATAACAGCAACTGTACATGCACTTAGGTAGAAAGTTTGTGATCATTCTGGTAAAGCAGTGGCAGCCAACATGAGGCGAGTGCATTTGCTAAAAGGAAGACAGTGTGCAGTGTGACATCCCTACATACAGAACTAATTTGCATGCCTCATGTGAAGTGCCCTGCACATTTCTAGCATGATTTTTGGCAGATGCAATAAAGCAACATAAACAGCATGTAGACATGCTCTAGGCACGTTTGTTTCACACGAAAAAAGATTCCTTATATTTTTTTTGGATACATGAAAGACCAGATGACCTAGACCCCAAGGCTGCTATCATTAAATGCCACAGATTAGATAACAGAGCTATGTAAACAACTCACAAGGTTTTGTGCCAGTAATAACTGACATGCCAAATAGTTTTGTGTACAGATGCATGAGTAGACTGTGGTTGTTAAAATTCTGAGCCGAGAGACTGGGAAATATTAAGCATTTGCCCAGAGCACATAAATAAAAGTAGAGCAAAGAGTACCTGTTACGACAAGAAGCAGCTGAAGGCCAATAAATGACCGCTTCCCTTTTCTTCCGGTCAGCGAGAAGTCTGGTGCCAAGCTGTCACAAATGCACTTTTTCATAACCTGACGTAAGGCATCTTTAAGTGATGATCCCCCTATGAGTGAGAGGTGTGCCACCTTAAAATAGAAACGTGCACAATGGTGAAATAGTGACAACAAAAAGAAAGGGTACTTAAGAATTGCGAAAAAACCTAAAGGCTAATGACTCTAGCACTATGCTTCTACGGAATGGAAGGTTGGATGAGTTGGAAGCTGCTCTTAATGAAAAATGGGGGGGGGGCCGCAAACAAAATGGAGACAAGGAAAGAAGACAACAGGACGAGCGCCCTGTTGTCTCCTTTCCTTGTCTCCGTTTTGTTTGCGGCCCCCCCTTTTTCATCATGGACCATGCTTCTAAAACCAAGGAAGCTTGTAATAAACTATTGCAGTATAGAACTACTGACTACACATTCAAGTTCAAATGCCACTGTGACTTTGCAATACTTAACAGTTGTTCATCTGAGTTATAAATGGTTAGGAACATCATTTACAAGTAATTTCAATGCTGCACTCACTAGGTCAGATCTCTTTTTTGCAACACAGGTGCTGCTCAAGTTGTTCAAGGCCTGAGTGCGTTGAAAGAGGAAGCAAGTCGAGAACAGTGCTATCCACGGGTTCTGCTGCTGCTGTCAATGGCTGCAAATGCAGCACGATGGTGTTCTGTAGGTTCTTAAGTATTTTCAGCTGCTCATTCATCAAGACTTTCATTTCCTTCAGCATTCTTATGGTCTTCAGCTGCAGTGCTAAAAGATGTGAACAGCAAATCTCCGTTAGAAAAACAGAACATTACCATCACTGGAAGCTCATTAATATTTGTTAAGCGAATTTCTAAAGTGCTCAGAATGCCTGTAAAGAGTTAAGGAACACAAACACTGCAGTGACAAATCATGAAAATTAGGGGCTGCCTGATCATTATCATTAAGCAAACATTCTTTGTTGACAAGCACATTGTAACTTTAAAGCAATGCCCTGACACATACTACGTCAAAAATATGCCACTGCAGATGTAAGTTTATTATGTATTAAGTTACATCTGTTTATCTACTGTGCTCTCAAGACTGCCTTGAAATGAACGTCCATGATGCTATCATTCTGCATATATGCAATTGTGATAAACACTCCTGCTGCTAAGGAAAGCAAGTTATCAGATTTGCAATGGTATTATGATCATATGATGTGCACATTATCACATAATTTATGAATAATGACTGCAGCACTCACAGTTTCTATGTGATTTGCCTTGCTGGGGTGCTTGACTGTCTTCGGTAGGTTGCTGCAAGATGGTCGCAGGAGACCGTCTGATTGAAGAAGCTGTAGTCGCTAGTGGAGATAAGGCATGCTCCTTGGATTTAGCTATTTTCGGCGGCGGTGGCTGCGGAACAAAAATAGGGCTTGGATGTGGCAAGTCTGCAAAAGGCATATCATAAGTATTTCCTTCACTGTCACTTTCATCCGAAGAAATCAGGCGTTGCACTGGCCTCCTCTTCCTTTTCTGCCGCACATTTTCAGGTTCAGAACCCAGGTCAGATGTCAGCGTACCTTGTAGTTCCTTCTTTCTTGCCAGATCGTAGTTATCTAGTAAACATTAAACAGTGCAAAATCAAAATGTCACCAAATGCTTTGTCATCTTGCAAGGAATACAAAAAACCTCGATACTAAAAAATACTGGCTTAAATGACAGTACAGTAAGTAGCCTTTACTTGTCAACTTTCAGAGTAATATAAACTGAAAGCTAAATGACTAAATACCAAAACTCATAATATAGAAAAAAAAGCAGGTAACCTAGAATCAGTTCTACACACGCTTTTAGCGGGGAAGTGAAAGGGAAATGGGGGGCTCGTTATGAAACATGAATGAAACAAACCAACAGTTGGCAAGGCCAATGAAAGCGTAGGGGATTTCTTTTTAAATTTTGGTTTTTGCTATAGACCAGAATTAGTGCTGTAATCATTTTGGAAACAAAGGTAATTAACCACGAAGTAGAAGGAAAAACAACACGCCAGTGGTGGGAACCAAACCCACGACCTCCGAATATCACGTTGAGTGCTCTTCCAACTGAGCCACATCAACGGCTCTTGCTACTTTTTAGGGTATTAATGTTGCCTGTAAACAAACCTTGAGAGTGTTCACCAGCACCACCCTTCTTTCAGTTCCCTGCTAATAGCTAACGAGGGTCTCGATTCTGGCAGTCTTGAAGCCATAGGCAGCATAAGAGGGTTCTCGCACAGTTTCCGCCCTCTCTGTCGATCACGCTCTACATGAAGCTGGCAGTAACACAAGACGTTCCATGTCCACTGCTAAGGAGAAGGGTGGCACTGGTAACACTCTCAAGGTTTGTTTACAGGCAGCATTAATACCCAAACAAGTAGCAGGTTGGACAGTCGTTGATGTAGCTCTCGGAAAAGCAACAGACACGATATTCACAGGTCGTGGGTTCGGTTCCCACTATAGGCGTGTTGTTTTTCCTTCTACTTTGTAGTTAATCACCTTTCTTTCCAAAATGATTAAAGCCCTAATTCTGGTCTATAGCAAGAACCAAAATTTAAAAAAAAACCTGCGCTTTCCTTGGCCTCACCGACTGCGGGGTTCTTTCATTCTACACACTTTGACACACATAGCTATGTACAAGCTACAGAATTGTGACACTACAGCCTATGCTATCCAGATTTGCACTGATCAGCAGCTGTACACACAGAATTACTAAAATTGTATATTTCTGTGAAGCCTACCTGAGAATATTTCAGGCTAGGCTACAGGCATAAAAATAATCCCATTTTGAGTGTGTAACTAACATACGTATGATGCTTACAAGTATTTCAAATAGTGCTTACCACAAGTCCACAACACTCTACATCTGTACTTCTTCCAATGGTCAGATGGCTTTTCATTGCTCTGTACTGCCTCATTAATTCTGCGCGAATTTTTGTGTGGCGGCCACGCAACAGTATTTTCGGCAACTATCCATGAAGACCGAATGACAGAAACTTCCTCCTGATCTTGGAAATGTACAACGCTGAACATTTTAGAACCTGAAAGCACACATTAAAAAACAAATCTTGAAACCCCCAAACCAAAAGTACAAATAACATGCTAAAACACCAAATGTTATCAAGAAAGCCACAATTCTTGCACGCTGATGGAGCTTTAAAATATATTTGTAATAAGTGCCTACCCCTTCCTGATATCCTCTTCAGATTTAGGTACTTTTGCATGCGTGCAGAAGAGGGAAAACTGCATATGAATTTGGTCCATTTGGGAGGCACACACACTTATGCTGAATGTCATCCACATTCCATACTGAAATATTCCGCGAAAGTCCTTTTGCAGAGACAATCATCAATTCTGATGATGGAAGAGGGTTCAGAAAAAGGTTGCCTAAAGTTGTGAAAAATTGTCCACAGATGTAAATACCTCCTGACGAGCGCAAAAAGTTAGTTATTAAAACAATGTGACCATTTTGCAAGCGAACGCAGTTGTCACGTTTGCCGAGTTTCAACACTGTGTCCTTCGTTTCCAGCATGGAGTACTGTATGCCTTCAAATCCTGGAGGCACAGCTGATCCATCACAGTGCTGTCCAGACAGTTTAACTGGCACATCCAGTGAACATGAGCTTGCTTGGCTCACACTCCTATTCTCACTGAGGCGTCGAATAACTTGCTGAAGAGCACGCGCATGTGATTTCAGCAGCAGTTTGACTTTATAGAGGAAGTTCTCAAAAGGAAAGGCTGAAAACTCATCCAGAGGGCCAAACCTTCGAACATCATCAGTGATATGCAAAAGAGAGTGAAGATTGTAGACATAAATGCCTTTGCCATACAATGACCCAGCTTCAGTAACGAATTCATGAAGAAGACGTTCGGCAGTATTTGCATGAACCATGCTGTGCTTTGGGCAGACAAGAATGGTAATGGCAATGCTGAGTTTCATGAAGTGCTTGAAGTATTTTTCTTCCAAATTTCCTTTCAGTGCAACAGGACCATAGTATATCAGAAAATTCCTGAATTCTACCGCTTTCCACTGCTCTAAAAAGCGAAGTCCTCGTGGTCTTCTTTTCATATCACTAGGAGCAAAGGAAGCAAAATTTTCCAGCCTCCGAGAAACACTCAGCTTCGATGCATGGTTCATCTTAGAAAAGCAAGGCCTCGTAGATGTCCAGTGCTGCACAAGCAGCCTTTTCATGACGCCTAGACATACCATGTGCATGTAATCCAGTGGAAATTGGCTAACAAGGCCAATTCCCAGGCACTGAAGAGGGGACTGACCCCGGTGATGATCACTGTGCACCTGGTTCTTAAAGCTTTCATCTGTGCGCAAAGGGCTGTCATGTTCAGTGAAAATGACCTTCCTGTCCAACTCGGAGTATGTGCCCTTTTGCACACACTTTTCACAGCCAAAGTATGCTGCATGCCCTTTTATGCATTTGATATAAGCTCTTGCAGGGGCATCACAGATGAAAGCATGGAGCCTCACTGTAAATGACCTGCCACAGTACACAAGTCCACTCTCTAGCAGCCCCATCATTTCACTAACGAAGTCCTTCAAATATAAGTTCAAGTCCTCAGGTTTGCCATCTCCCTCAAAGAGTGCAGCAATGAAAGGAGAATGGTTTGAACTTTCTCTGACCAGTACAAGTATAGGCCAGAACTGTCGCCAAGAGCTGCGAGAAATAGGGAGGCCGTCTACATTTACAACTAAGGACAGTGTGTCCAACCCTTCCGTAACATGATTGGAAATATGGTCAATCAGGTTGGGCGTCACTCCAAAGTAGTGGTACTGGCCGCCACACATGGACACAAGCTCCGTCTTCCTCTGCGTCTTCAAAAGTGTTCTGGCATCCAGCGGTAGTTCAGGATGGTAAGCACTGAGAATTTTCAGCAGTGAATTTAGGTGCGAGGCAGGTACGTTATTCTCGAGGGCCCATGTTCGCAGATCGCGCTCGGGAGACGGTGAGGTATCGGAAGGCAATACGCTAGGCGCATTTGTGTCCTGACTGCTGCCAACGTGAGATGACACACTCTCCGCTTCAGATGTGTCGAGCTCAGCAAAGCTCATGTCCGAGGAGTCATAGCGGCCGCCGACCGTGCTTGCGCCAAAGTCGCTGCATGCCGCGAATTGGTCAGCTGAAGGTGCTGAATTCTGCAGAGAACTTCCACTTGAACCTCCAGGTTTTACCTGTACTTCAGAGTCTACAAAACCTTCCGTAATGTCGCTAACTGACCCACTGCTATCAGTAACTTCACCCTGATCGCTCTCGTCGGCATTTTCCAGCTCTTTCTCGACGGCACTAGCTACTCTACGTCGCCTCTGTCGGTTGCTGACATCGCTGAATGAGTTCTTGACTCTCTTCATTTCGCCAGTGAACAATATTCCTGACCATAACGCGTTAGTACAGAAAAATGAGTGCACGCTATTTCGCGACACCAAAACACCGACGTACCATAACACGTTAGCACAGAAAAATGTGCCTCCGCTTTGCTACACTGAAGCAATGAAAGTTCCCACCATTGGTACAATGAAGGTGAATAAATATCAGCAAAGGCACTCACCGTTACAGTTATTCGCCGGCACACTTCCACCGCGGACAGACATGATGTCGTTTGGCAGCATAGAGCTATTTTGGCGGGAAATCACTATTGATGATGTCGCTGGTGATTAGACTGACTACCTAGTCATTTTTTTTTCACTGATCTCCACTCAGTGCTTTTTTCCAGTGGTTTTTTTATGCAAACGTAGAAAGTGTATCTTAAAAAAATATGGCACAATTAAGTCTAGGTGCTTAGAAATGCATCGAAGTGACAAAATCTTTTTGTTAAGTCAATTAACTTTTAGAAAAAAAAAAGAACAGGTTTCGGTTTCGAGGGATTGATGTGGCTTCCGCGAATTTCTTGACGAGTTTACCAAACAAACCTCCGTTCTCAGTGCAAGAAAGCAGGGTGTGAAGAAAAGTGTCTTTCGCAGTGTGCATGCAACTTGACGGCACAGTATATATATACACACACACGCACAATCACGGAGTGCAGGCATGGATTCTAATGTTGTTTACGTGTGTAATGGCGCAACGTTGCTCTGCGATGTTGTTCGAACGATGACAGATGGTATGTTATGCTAACCAACTTCTGATAATGTGACTGCAACATTGGCAGATAGTGTGTTATTTTAACCAACTTATGAACACATTGCTACAACGTTGTAGTATGTTGCACAACATTAGAAAACATTGGCAGTATTGTAGCAACGTTGAGGCGACATTTTGTGCTACTAGGGCAGAAAACCTGTCCTACCTTGAGGCAAAAAAACGCGTCTCTTTCCAACAGAAAGGGACATACTCTGAAGCGGGGACCGCCGCCGCCTTCAGTTTCTGTCGGCACACAGGTCTATCCGGTGGACCTGGTGTCGACACCCAAGTCCCCACCACAGGAGACGGTGGTACAGTTCACAGGGCTGAAAATTTCGCGAGAAGACCACGCAATCCTCGCCGGAGGCCCTCAGGCCCCATTTTCAGCAGCGGCATCCTCGGCGACAGACACCCAGAACAGCTCTGCTGAACTGGACCGGTCGCCCCACCCCTCTAAGAAGGCACCTGCTGGCCCAAGAGACTCTGCCGCTGGAGCAGGGACTGGTTTCAGCGGTGCCAACAAAAATGACGAATGCGAAGGCCACGGGCCACCGCAACCAAGAAGCATCCTCCACGTCCACCATAGGATATGGATGTCAGCGAAAGTCCGCCGACATCTAAAACACACCTACCCGCGGCGTTTCCGCGGAAATCCAGCGCCACGAAAGTGGCGATGATTCAACTCCTGGTTCGCCACCGCTGCAGCGGCGGAGAGACTCCCTAGAGAAGAAACGGAAACCACGAATCACTGCTCCTGAGAATAAATAACTTTCCCCAATCCCCAGCTTATCACAATGGCGTATCTAATACAATGGAACTGTAGAGGTCTACACAGAAACTACACAGACATAACCGAAATGCTCAAAACAATGGCACCTACAGCTGTGTGCCTGCAAGAAACGAACCTTGGGCCACAGCACACAAACATCTTAAAAAATATAATATGTTCCGGAAAGACCGAGTGCAAGCTAGCCGACTCTCGGGAGGCGTCGCTATCATTACTCAAAGCGATGTCCCTGCACGAGAGGTATCATTAAAGACGAACTTAGAAGCGGTCGCAGTAAACATCATTAGCCATAAAACAATAACAATATGCTCTGTGTACATACCACCACACAACACAATAGTCATGCATGACCTAGAAGAACTTCTGGAACAGTTGCCAGAGCCATATGTGATAACTGGGGATTTTAACGCACACTCCTCATTCTGGGGAAGTGAGCATACTGATTCCAGGGGTCAGCTCAGCGAGGATTTTATTCTTTCGAATAACATATGTTTAATGAATACGGGAAAAGCCACGTACTGTTGCCCCAGCTCTGGAAAAATGACCTGCCTCGATTTAGCATTTGCATCGGTTTTTAATGATTTTATTTGGGATGTTTTAGACGACCCTCGGGGAAGTGATCACTTACCTACGGTTTTAAAGCTAACATCAGCTACAGTCATCCTCGCTACGAAGCCACGGCGATGGAAAATTCATCTCGCTGATTGGGCACTTTTGAGAACGAAGGCCACACTAGAAAAAGAATATGCCGAAACCCTTACTATAGAAGAACTAAATAAAAAATTTGTCACATGCTTAATATCTGCAGCAATAGAAGCCATCCCACAAACGTCTGAAATTGCACGAAAAACACAAAGTTTGGTGGTCAAATGAATGCTCATTGGCTAAAAAGAAGCAAAAGAAGGCTTGGGGCAACCTTCGCAGATATCCCACTGCAGGAAACTTGCTCATCTTCAAAAGGGCTAGAGCCAAAGCACGATACATAAGACGCAACGCAGAAAGGGCATCATGGCAACAGTACATATCCTCCATAAACAGCTCAATGTCATCAAAGAAAATGTGGGAGCAGGTGCGGAAATTCACAGGAAATTTTACTCCATTCACATTTCCAATGCTAACAACACCTGGTACTCAAACAACATTAGAAGAGCAGGCCAACATATTGGGTGAGCATTTTTCCACAGTTTCAAGCTCATCCAACTACACCACACATTTCAAAAGCACAAAATAATAGTAGAAAAACAAAAACTGCCCTTTGGAACATGCATACATGAAGACTACAAACAGCTTATTCTGTGGGTTTTGCGCGAACTAAAATAAATATGTAAATAAATTGAATTGAAGTAAAGAACCGGGACAGAGATTCGAACCCGTGGTGGCGTCAACAGACTAGCTCCGCTGGCCACTGCGCGAGACCACTGGGCCCTCTTCGCAACCGAACGCACTTCGTGTAGACTGCAACACATTCTCACATTGTGCTCTGCACATCGTCTAAATCATCAAATAACACTGCTATACAAATAACAGTCGCGTTCTTAGAACAGGCATGTGCGTTGCATGCTTTAGCATGGACAACTGTGTGGAGAAATAAAAGCAATAGAGCAATAAGCTTTGGCTCTGACAACTTTGCTGCAGATATGGAATCTGCAGAATTGGGTAAATTGGCATTGGCGACGAAAATATTGGAGGGCGCTTAAGCTTCGCCTTAAAGAATGGAACGCGACAGCGTACTGCAGCGCTCCCAAGCAGTCCACGGAACGCCATCGCCCGTTCTGCGCGGCGCCTTGTCCATTGGATAAATTGCTTGGAGTCTCTAGGAGGCCTCTGGGAGTCTCTAGATGCGTTGAGTCAGTGCAACCTAAGGAGCGCTTTTAGGTACGTAGTGTCGGTGTCCGCCTGGAAAAAGCTGTGCATTCGCGCAGTACTGAGCGCAAAGCAATGCTAACCGGCACCATTTGTAGAGCGTTGGCTCCACTGGTCGCAGTTCGAGCCTACGAGTTATACTGATTTCACGGATGAAATTTAAGATAGCGGCCTCCATAACGATATTCTATTAGGGCATGAAGCTATTCTAGGGTTATATGTCTGTGCGTTATGCTTTATAATGCGAACCGTAACTGTAACCCAGTGGTTGCCATGGTCACCGGGGCGGTTACATAATAGAAAAAACAATTACACGCTGCAGCGTGATGCCCAAGCACCAAAGCACAAACGTACGTCAACCCGGTATAGAGATCCGTCTAGCAGGCGTCAAAGTCGGCCACTTAGTCCCGACATTCGTGTAAAATTTGGGGGCCAACCGTTTGCCGCGAAATGTTCCGGTTGACTTCATACGGTTAAGCGTTTCATGCTGCCGAAACTGAATAGTTAATTTAGAGCCTAGCTCGCGGCAGGGATTCCAACCGGCAACCTATGTACCCCCAATTCCATGTCGTTACGAATCTTGATATGAGAATTTCGGTTCAAATGGTTGTCACACAGTGTTCGGGTGATGGCATCAAGACATGGAGGAGGACAAGACCAACTCCGGATGACTGGGCCTTATAAAGAATGGCTGACAAAGTCGCTGGCAGGTATGATTTCCATGCACGTGGATGTGGGACACAAAACATGGCACCAGGTACTCCCATACTTTACCTTCGCGAATAAAACCGCGGTTCAGGGGACAGCGCGCTTTTAAGCCGTTCCGCATTTTTACGGAAGGGCGGATGACATGGAACCGGTGCTCCTGCCGAAGCAGCACAGGAACTCGGCCCAATATCGGAAATGGATGGCTTCAGAAAGGTCCTTTGTAGGACTGGCCTTTGCCGCTATGATTCCAGTATTGGTCTGATTACCTGTGCTGCCTTGGTGTGCGCTGATGACGACGTCACACTAGATGCGGGCAGCTTCGCCGTAAAAGTCATCAAGCCCGTCAGCTGGCTCGATTACGCATGAAGCCGCAGGAATACACGGGCTCCCGACATTACAATCTCCGACTTAGGGAAGTGCCCTCCCTATAATCCACTGAGCGCGTATGGGTGTGGGCACCTGTAAGCCAGAAATGGTTGTACGAAACACAGCTGCTCCGCTATTAGGTTTGGTTTATTGGGGTTTAACGTCCCAAAGCAACAGTGGCTATGAGGGGCGCCGTAGTGAAGGGCTCCGGAAATTTCAACCACCTGGGGTTCTTTAACGTGCACTGACATCGCACAGTACACGAGTCGCTAGAATTTAGCCTCCATCGAAATTCAGTCACTGCGGCCGGGATCGAACCTGCGTCTTTAGGGCCAGCAGCCGAGCGCCGTAACCACTCAGCCACCGCGGCGGGGCACTCCGCTATTAGGACCGTATAAAGTCTTCCGCCGCGTCGGCAACGCGAATTTTGAAGTCGTTCCTAATGGAAGTGCAGCCATCGGCGGCTACGAACTGATACTGTTCCTTTAGGTGGCTTGAAATCGCAGCTCTCGAGTGACTGCAGTGCTTCTCACTCTGTATTTTAATCTACGCTCTCGTTCTGTGCATGATAATCTTAACTTTTTTTCGGTTTCCTGTCCTTATCGATTGTATTTATCAACTTTCCTCTGTGCTTTTCCTGTCGACATTTCCTTTTTTGCTTTTCTATTTATTTGTAAATACTTTGCTTCGCATCAACTCGATGCTTTCGTTTTACGGTGGAGGGACTAATGCCACTCGCCTCACCAGCGCTACCTCCGCGCTGATTCAAGAAGAGGACTAAGAGGACACAGTCGCATTAGTGGCGGTTGGGCTGAGCTATAGGCTTTTGGGAATCAACTCGGCCGCTCGCAGGTTTCCGTCTACGTCTGCGGCCGCCATTCTTCTGGTTAGTCACAATATTGATGGTCTCGCTTTTGCAATCGTGCCATAGAATGCGCTCGCTTCCACCCACAGGTTGGCATGTATTGAATGTATGGGCTTCTATAAGAAATGAACGCTACCAGTATATACATAGGGAACCTGCGCTGAAGTTTTCCGCGTCGATTGTAACGCCATAGCAAACACCCAGCGAGAGCAGCAAGCAGATTTCATTGCACTCGGTGAGCTATCTGAGCTGCGCCGAGAGAAGCTAGGCAATAAATGATATCTGCCGAACGCGGGCCTCAAATCTTTAAGAGTGTACTCTCGCGTTTGTAGCCGTGCAAGCGGCTGACAGCACCAGTTTTTAGTCTGTAAATAGAACAACTCCAGTGCCACCTGTGCCTAGGCAGATTCTCTATACTTTCATCTTACCTTCCCTGAAAACAGCTATCAGAATGACTTGCTGCGACGTGTGCGTCGATCGATAAAGCGAGTAAGGCGCCCACATTGAAGAATGGCATTGACCTCCAGCTGCCGTTGTGAACACGTGCCGTTTGTTCCTCTCAGCTAGACCACTCGATAAGATTATTTTTGTGCCCCGCCGACACAAGCATAATCCCGTGAAAGGGCAGGTACTTAGCCAGCGAGCATTAAAGAACGAAGAGTTATGTGGACAACCAGCCAGTAACTTGTTATAGAGACGCTGGTAAGCCCTTAACGCATATGCTTCTGAAAAATGCAGCACCTGATTTCATATTATCTGATAAATTTGTTGTACGCATTTTTTTAAAGATTTTGGGCGCGCTTGACAGTGCTTCTTCTGCGATAAATACTTCTGCATCTTTGATAAAATCTATGCAGGATGACAAAGCATAGAATGATAGAGTGCCTCTGAGTGACGCCTTGAGTACATTGCGCCCCAGCAGAGGGCTTGACGCCAGTGATTAGATGAAACCACCCCTAAATACGGCCTGAATAGAGTGAGATGTATCAGCAGCAGCACTCAGAAGTGCAATTTTAAGCCGCACATCTACTTGTGGGCAATGGAAACAGCTGTGCCAGGGAAGTGATTGCGTTTGTTAACTTATCGAGAGGGGTGTGCACTTCCTTACCTAGACGAACGCTGGCTAACCATCGCCGCATCAGTACTACAACTCGGCTCCTCAATGGCGGATATCCAGATGTTAAACCTGCAATTTCTGCTGCGTGGATTCAGTGCAGAGCAACTGTTGCGCTTGGACGAACAGAACTTGCCGTGGTTGCCGCGACTTCAGGAACTGCCGCCGTCCGATGTTCACGGTGCATTATGCGAAGCTGTCCGAGCTACTTAGAGCCATGAATTCCGTCTCCGGCGGATAGCATGTCTGCGCGGCTGGATGGCGCAGCGCCAGCGCTTACATGTGTGGCGGGTCTTCCATCTTACGACTGCGCCTACTTTTGGTGAGTGTCCCGCGCTGCTGAGGCGCATTGCGGCTGCCTTGGCATTTGGCGAATGCGAAGCAACTATCGAGTGGACAGTGCACGGGGATGTGTTCACCGCCTGCTTGCTGGCCAAAGAGCCAGACTGCCCGATAGAGACGTACTGCGCCGTGTATGTAGCTCTGTGGCCGGGGCGGCCTTTGCTGGCCGTCGACTTCCGCGACTTCTATCTTGTCCTGTGTGATGTGTCTGGCACACCTCCACCTGTGATTCCATGCGACATGTAATTCTACGGCGGATGCATGCGCTGGAAGTTCTGTCGCCTCGTCAATTGAAAAAGTCAAGTGTACGACATAATTTAGATTTTTTTCTCGTCAAGGACATTTTAGCTTTAAAATAATATTGAGAATGTTTAGAAAATATGCATTACGTTTTAATACAATATTTACATTAATTTAGCATTATTATTAAGGAACTGTTTAGGGACACTTTAAAACATGTTGATCTGGAATTTAAAAAAAAATCAGAAATGTACACAGCCGACTTGATGCCGCCGCCATAACGCGGAACGACTCTCGCTGATTCTTGTGCAACTATTGCGCGATGAGAGCCGGAGGCAGGTCCTCTGGATTCTTCGTCGGCTTCAGCCTGCTACAACAGCTGCTGGGGGCCGAGGCAGGCACAGCGACCGACTGTAGCGGCCGACAACGCACCCGCCTTCTGATTTCCCATGACCTCCTGGATTGGATGGCATATTAGAATTCTTTTCAGCCACAGACACAGGTGGTTGTTGTTCCCTGTATTTTTTTTTTTTTTTTGTTCTCGTTGACCGTTTTCCTTTGACTCTGCTTTCGCTTCGCCGTGTTGACTCTAATTTTTCTGTGAATTAAATACGCATTCTGTGCTTATAAACTTCGTTCCTCCCTTCCGCGTTTGGCTGCACGACAGTGAGATTTTACTGGTACCTGGCCTTCAGTGATAAAATGGAGTGTTTGCGTCGGCGCTGCTTGCACTGTCATGGTTGGTCAAGCCATTGGGCTCTTGGCGTATTGGATTGTATATAATATGTCCCGTTTGAAAATGAAAATTTTTTTCGTAGTTCAGCCCTTGTCCTGCGTTCTTGTGTCTCTCTTTCGGTCTTGTTGGTTCGCGCTACCGCATTCCCCGATTGTGTTGAGCTGGGCGAGTTTGGCTCGTCTGTCTCTTCTTCCTTTGTACTCATCCCTTTGTTGAGCTGAATTCTCGAAGGTATCGAAACGCTATGCGAAGAAATTGGGAACGCCTCGAGGCGCCCTCAGCAGAGTCATGGAGACACCGCCCTGAAATGCAATGAAAGGGCTAGGCTGCACACTAACTGGTCGCTAATGAGGAACTTGTGTAGGAGAGCGGCCTATAGATTCAGCACACACCACCGACGTGCCTTGTTTTGCGATAACTTTAATAGGCCTGCGCGCTAGCTGCCTGTCTTTCTTCGCTACAGGAGCGCCTAAAGTAGCCCTTTCTACTACTACCAGAGCTTCTGATGCACTGATTTCTTTTTGTAAGCAGCGTACTTCGCGCAGCTGTTTCGTCGCCATTTTTGACTCAGGAAGGAGGCTGCACTATGACTGTACGACAAGCTCACCGATGAACTGGGAGATGTACTGGTGGGCACACTGTCAGTGGGTTGCAGCTGGTGTCCCTGCTTGCTTCGCTGCCACCGGGGGATTCCAGGCACACACACAGCCGCGTCGCACAGTTCCTCACACACAAATGTACACTGACACGAGATGACGCTGCCAACAGTAACAGTGGCTGGTGTGTTGCACGAACACCTTGGCCGGCTACGCCGCGAGGAGCCTCACTGGTGGCGATGCTGGAGCTCCCGCCGCAACCGACGGCGAACCGTGCGCAAGTACGCCAGCCTCTGAAGACGGGTTGTCCTGAAGAGGTTGACAACACTATCGCACACGGCTCGCCCCCGCAGGTAAGTGAGGCGGCCTGCTGAGCCTTGTACGTGGCCTGCAGCCAGGGGTGGGCCGTTGTCGTCGGGGGCAGTGGCGTCCTCGTCCGGCAGGGGGTCATCCAGGCACAGGTTATGCAGTGCAGCACAGGCTCCAATTATGAAGGCCGCTCGCTCCGGCTCGTAATGGAGCGTCCGGTACCTCTGCAGGCACCGGAAGCGGCTCTTCAGCGCGCCGATGGCGCGCTCGACGGTGGAACGCATGGAGCCGTGCGCTGCATTGAATAGCTAGCCCCTCTGGACAGGCCAGACTGGGATGCTCTGGCACAGGTGTAAGCAGCCAGGGCTCCAGAGGGTACCCACTGTCCCCTGTAATCCAGAAATGACGTTCAGTTAAGCATGGCCTTTGTCGTTGTCACTCTCAACACCCTTGATACAATAGAACATTCATAGCAGGTAGCCCACAGTCAAGCTTTGCTGAACTTGACAGTCGTGGGAGTGCAGACAATGCATAATTTAGATGTTTAAGGGAGCACCATTGAAAGAACAGCCTAACTTCTTACTGATATAAATGACGACAGAAGTGTAATACCGTCGTCTGCCTGCTGCCTTGGCTTCGTAGGCAGCAAGTAAGCACTTGAACAAAACCTGTGTGTGTTGTATTTCACCGGCAACAATTAACACAACGACGACAATACACGGCAGCGTCTGTATCGTATTGCAACATGCTTTCGTAAGTGTAAACATGCCTGATTTTTCAAGCTTCCGCACATGCACGTTAGCTCCATATATGTAACCGAGGTCAGAGGGCTTTCGTACTGCTTACCGAGAAGAAACTCCCCGTCTGCCAGCAGGCCCTTCTCCACCACCTCACGGCGCAGCCACGAGTGGCGCCACGAAAAAGCATCGTGGTCTGATCCAGGGCAACGCGGATCGATGGCAGTGGTCCGCATTGTGGAGTCGCAGACCTGAGAAAAAACAGCAGCACAAGCTTGGTTGTGAACGCCCGCCGTCGAGGCCCGAGCTTGCAGCCAAACACATGCAGTAAAAAAAGGAGAACGAAGCGTACTCACTATCATCGTATTTAAGGCGTAGTAGCCCTCGCGGCTCCAAAAGGCTGCCTTGTGGGCAGCATTGCCCCGCGGCGCCTTGATGGCGATAAGCGTGCCATCCACACACCCAACGACGCCGGGGATGCTGCCGTGGCGGAGGAAGCCTTCCTTCGCCGCCGCCTTCTCTTCAGGGCTGGCCGGGAAATGTACCCATCCCTCCCGCGACCCCACTTTTACAATAGCCGCTGCCACCCGCCTCACACACTTGCTAACTGTTGGCTGCGCGATGCCAACGCTCGCCTCGCTGCCCACGGCGCCCTGAAATCCCCCGGTCGCGAAGAAGCGCAGCGCGCACAGCACTTGCCGCTGCACAGACAGCGCGCTCACCAGCACCCCTCCCAGTTCGTCCTCCAATTCGTCGCACAGCCACAGTGCCGTCTCCTTCTTCAGTCGAAATTGTCGACGAAATAGCTCGTCCGGCAGGTCAAACGCTTCTTCGAGCACCCTCCTACGCCGTTGCTCGCGAGGCCAACCGCCGCTCAACGCATGATAGACAGCCGCCATTTTGCGTCTGAAACGGTTTGAGATCACCCGTCCCAGTCTCAAAAAATCGTCTCAATCGGCTCGCATAATTAGGCAAGCAACGTCAACACTTCTGGCGCACTTTTGACGTCGGCCGGTGATGCAAAAAACCAATATGGCCGCTGGTCACGACCCACCAATAGGAACGGGGCAAATGAGACACTTTTTGAGACACTTTCCGATTGAGACGATTTCGAGCGACTCGTAATCGCGCCCCTGATACGCCCCCAAAGCCACCACGTCGGGGAGCGTACCAGTCTCGACCAAGGCTTCACGAAAATCTTCGACCCGAAAGGGCCTCGCACGCACGTCACCATGCAAGAAAACCGTGTTTAACACGACACGCCCGGTGGGCAGCTGCGGCAAAATAATCTGGTAGTCGTTATCATCCTTTAAATCTAGCCTGTTTGCGCGGCCGGCGAGGGCCGCTGTCGCCGCTCCGTGGGAGCTCATGATCCTGCGTCCGTCACGCTCGGTGGCCGGAAGTAGAATGACTGAACCACCGACGCAGACGTTCCGTAAGCGTACTGCCCATCGATCTATAGCGTAGTTCGTTGCGGAAGCTGCAAAAGTAAAACATGCGTCGGCCGGGAATCGAACCCGGGCCACCCGCGTGGCAGGCGAGTATTCTACCACTGAACCACCGACGCAGATGTCCCGTAAGCGTACTGCCCATCGATCTATAGCGTAGTTCGTTGCGGAAGCTGCAAAAGTAAAACATGCGTCGGCCGGGAATCGAACCCGGGCCACCCGCGTGGCAGGCGAGTATTCTACCACTGAACCACCGACGCGGATGTCCCGTAAGCGTACTGCCCATCGATCTATAGCGTAGTTCGTTGCGGAAGCTGCAAAAGTAAAACATGCGTCGGCCGGGAATCGAACCCGGGCCACCCGCGTGGCAGGCGAGTATTCTACCACTGAACCACCGACGCAGATGTCCCGTAAGCGTACTGCCCATCGATCTATAGCGTAGTTCGTTGCGGAAGCTGCAAAAGTAAAACATGCGTCGGCCGGGAATCGAACCCGGGCCACCCGCGTGGCAGGCGAGTATTCTACCACTGAACCACCGACGCGGATGTCCCGTAAGCGTACTGCCCATCGATCTATAGCGTAGTTCGTTGCGGAAGCTGCAAACGTAAAACATGCGTCGGCCGGGAATTGAACCCGGGCCACCCGCGTGGCAGGCGAGTATTCTACCACTGAACCACCGACGCAGATGTCCCGTAAGCGTACTGCCCATCGATCTATAGCGTAGTTCGTTGCGGAAGCTGCAAAAGTAAAACATGCGTCGGCCGGGAATCGAACCCGGGCCACCCGCGTGGCAGGCGAGTATTCTACCACTGAACCGCCGACGCGGATGTCCCGTAAGCGTACTGCCCATCGATCTATAGCGTAGTTCGTTGCGGAAGCTGCAAAAGTAAAACATGCGTCGGCCGGGAATCGAACCCGGGCCACCCGCGTGGCAGGCGAGTATTCTACCACTGAACCACCGACTTTTTTTTCTTTATTGCCGATTCAGGCTGTCAGGCTGTTCAGCTTGTGTTCGGTATACTTCTCTCAGACACACGACTCTTGCAATGAAGTTTTCTCGCACAGACCGCACATTTACATCTGCATGCCGCACCTGCATTCTGGTTTTCCACAAGCTAGTTAGTTATATGGGGTTTTATGGCGCATAAGCAACTATGGCTATCATGCGCCAAACACAAGGTTAGTTGATGATGTGTTAAGTGTATAGAGGTTACATTATAATAGGTTTAAAACATTGGATTTCTTTAGAAACTTTCAAACAAGTGAAAACTCGACAAGTGTTTGCTCGCCTCAAAGCAATGCGGGTTGAAATGGAATGTGTTCATTGTAAAATACCGTAAAAAATTTTCTAAGTTCTTTGAGATGCGAACAAAAAATTAAAATGGGATTTACCGTGAGCTCCTCACCACACATTTCACACACAGGTTTGGCTTTTTTTGTTAATAAGAAGCTATGTGTGATGTGTGTGTGACCTATGCGTAAACGACATAAAGTTACTTCGATAAAACGCTCTTTATGGCGGCTTGATTTCCATTCTTTTAAAATGGGCTTTACAGTATGCAGCTTGTTGTTTCCTTCATTTTCCCAGTAAGCTTGCCATTTGGCTCTTAGTTTGCTACGTACTAACTTCATGTAATCCCTAGGAGGCAAATTCACATGTTTTATTTCCATGGTTCTGGTTTGTGCAGCACACATGTCGGCTCTCTCATTGTCCCTAATGCCAACGTGACTGTGAACCCAGCAGAATTTTATAACATTGTTGTGTTGTGACGTTTACTATATTGTGTATGACGCTTCCTATCAGTGGCTCCGTGGTATTTTTGGAGTTCAATGCTGTAAGGACGCTCAGTGAATCTGTATAAATGATGCTTTTTTTGATGTTTTCATTTGTTATTTTCTGTACCGCAACACAAATGGCATAACACTCAGCGATGAAAACTGTAGCACATGAGGGCAGTCGTACTGCATTTTCATTTTTTCCTTGTATTACTGCGCTTCCTACATAAACATGAGTTTTTGACCCATCAGTATAAAAGGCAGTATAATTTCTGTATTTTTGTTGTAGTGCTAATATTCTTGTGTTATATGGTCGTGTGGTGTACAGGTTTTCCTGAGGCGTGTTAGTGTGACGTCACACACTGTGGGGAGAGTGTACCACGGTGGTAGCGCTTCGTGTCTTGGGGCAATATTTTTGATTTCGTTCAGTATGTTCAGAGTTTGACATTTTTCTTCGAAGCGCAAGAGCAACGGCTTAATCGCATGGGGCTTGTTGAAGAGTATTCGGGATGGGCATTTCGTGACAATTGGGTAACAGAGATGTTTGGGCTGAGAAAGGATTTTGAGGATGCATGTACAAGTTAGTGCAGTTCTTCGATCTTCTATGGAAGGTTCATTCGTTTCCACATACAGACTTACTATTGGTGAAGTTCTGTAAGCACCAGAAGACAACCTTAAACCAAGATTGTGGACAGGATCCAGTCGTTTTATGTAGGACGGTCTTGCTGAGCCATATAGTATGGACCCATAGTCTAACTTGGAGCGAACCAGAGAACAATATATATGTAACAGGGAAGCTCTATCAGACCCCCAGCGTTTTCTTGATAGTATTTTCAGCACATTGAGGGCCTGGGAAGCTTTCTTCTTTAAGCATTTTATATGTGGCAAGAAAGTCAGCTTTTTATCGAAAGTTATCCCTAGGAATTTATGCTCTTGTTTGACAGGTAGTGGGGTTTGGTTTAAATATAGTGTGGGGTCGGCCTGTAGGCCTCGTCTCGAAGAGAACAGAACCGCTACTGTTTTCTGAGGGGAAAATCGAAATCCGTTTCTATCTGCCCAGGTAGCCAGTTTATTTATTGTTATTTGTATTTGCCGCTCACAGGTAGGTATGCTGGAAGATGTGCATGCTATTTGGAGGTCGTCTACGTAAACTGAGTACATTATGGATTTTGGGATTACTTTTCCTATGGAGTTCATTTTGATGACAAATAAGGTCGTGCTGAGGATGCAGCCTTGGGGTACACCAGTTTCTTGGATAAAAGTCTTGGAGAAGGTTGCGCCTAGGCGGACTCTGAACGTTCGATTGGTCAGGAAGTCGCTCAAACAGCTCAGCATCCTGCCGCGGATACCTAGGTCCGTTAGGTCACGGAGGATACCGAACCTCCACGTGGTATCGTAAGCCTTTTCCAGGTCGAAGAAGACCCGATACAGTGTTGGTTATGGATGAACGCTTCCCGGACTGTGTTCTCAAAGCGTACAAGGTGATCGGTTGTGGAACATGTCGTTTTAAAACCGCACTGGTGTATATCTAAAAGTTGCTGGGACTGAAGTATGAAGGTTAGTCTGATGTTTAGAATGCTTTCGAATGATTTTGCTATACAGCTAGTGAGTGCTATTGGCCTGTAACTGGTGGGACTAGTTTGTGGTTTCCCTGGTTTTAGGAAGGGTACTATGATTGCTTCTTTCCATGCTTGCGGGATTTCTCCACTCATCCATATTTTATTGAAAAATTTTAGGAGAGCCTCTACGGCAGTCTCAGAGAGGCGAGCAAGCATGGCATAATGTATATTGTCTGGGCCTGGTTCTGTCATTTTACCGGATGTTAGTACTGTGTTTAGTTCCTGCATTGTAATAAGCTGATTGTAGTCTTCATGTATGCATATTTCAAAGGGCAGTTTTTGTTTTTTCTACTATTGTTTTGTGCTTTTGAAATGTGCGTGTGTAGTTGAATGAGCTTGAAGCTGCAGAAAAATGCTCACCCAACATGTTGGCCTGCTCTTCTAATGTTGTTTGAGTACCGGGTGTTGTTAGCATTGGAAATGTGAATGGAGTAAAATTTCCTGTGAATTTCCGCACCTGCTTCCAAATTTTCTTTGATGATATTGAGCTGTTTATGGAGGATATGTACTGTTGCCATGATGGCCTTTCTGCGTTGCGTCTAATGTATCGTGCTTTGGCTCTAGCCCTTTTGAAGATGAGCAAGTTTCCTGCAGTGGGATATCTGCGAAGGTTGCCCCAAGCCTTCTTTTGCTGCTTTTTAGCCAATGAGCATTCATTTGACCACCAAACTTTATGTGTTTTTCGTGCAATTTCAGACGTTTGTGGGATGGCTTCTATTGCTGCATATATTAAGCATGTGACAAATTTTTCATTTAGTTCTTCTATAGTAAGGGTTTCGACATATTCTTTTTCTAGTGGGGCCTTCGTTCTGAAAAGTGCCCAATTGGCGAGGTGAATTTTCCATCGCCGTGGCTTCGTAGGGAGGATGAATGTAGCTGATGTTAGTTTTAAAACCGTAGGTCAGTGATCACTTCCCCGGGGGTCATCTAAAACATCCCAAATAAAATCATTAAAAACAGATGGTGATGCAAATGCTAAATCGAGGCAGGTCATTTTTCCAGAGCTGGGGCAGCAGTACGTAGCTTTTCCCGTATTCATTAAACATATGCTATTCGAAAGAATAAAATCCTCGATGAGCTGACCCCTGGAATCAGTATGCTCACTTCCCCAGAATGATGAGTGTGCGTTAAAATCCCTTATTACATATGGCTCTGGCAACTGTTCCAGAAGTTCTTCTAGGTCATGCACGGCTATTGTGTTGTGTGGTGGTATGTACACAGAGCATATTGTTATTGTTTTATGGCTAATGATGTTTACTGCGACCGCTTCTAAGTTCGTCTTTAATGATACCTCTCTTGCAGGGACATCGCTTTGCGTAATGATAGCGACGCCTCCTGAGAGTCGGCTAGCTTGTACTCGGTCTTTCCGGAACATATTATATTTTTTAAGATGTTTGTGTGCTGTGGTCCAAGGTTCGTTTCTTGCAGGCACACAGCTGTAGGTGCCATTGTTTTGAGCGTATCGGTTATGTCTGTGTAGTTTCTGTGTAGACCTCTACAGTTCCATTGTATTAGATACGCCATTGTGATAAGTTGGGGATTGAGGAAAGTTACTCATTCTCAGGAGCAGTGATTCGTGGTTTCCCTTTTTTCTCTAGGGAGTCTCGCCGCCGCTACAGCGGTGGCGAACCAGGAGTTGTATCCATCGCCACTTTCGTGGCGCCGGATTACCGCGGAGAATCCGCTGATGCGTGTGTTTTAGATGTCAGCGGACTTTCGCTGACATCCATCTCCTCCACGGTGGACGTGGAGGATGCTTCTTGTTTGCGATGGCCCGTGGCCTTCACATTCGTCTTTTTTGTTGGCACCACTGAACCAGGCTCTGCTCCAGGGGCAGAGTCTCTTGGGCCAGCAGTTGCCTTCTTAGAGGGGTGGAGCGACAGGTCCAGTTCAGCAGAGCTGTTCTGGGTGTCTGTCGCCGAGGATGCCGCTGCTGAAAGTGGGGCCTGAGGGCCTCTGGCGAGGATCGCGTGGTCTTCTCGCGAAAGTTTCAGCCCTTTGAATTGTACCACCGACTTCTGTGGTGGGGACTTGAGTGCCGACACCAGGTCCACCGGATAGACCTGTGTGCCGACAGAAACTGACGGCGGCGGCGGTCCCCGCGTCACCGCTTCAGAGTATGTCCCTTTCTGTTGGAAAGAGACGCGTTTTTTTGCCTCAAGGTAGGACAGGTTTTCTGTGGTCTTCAAAGTTATAATTTGTTTTTCTGTTTTCCAGACTGGGCACGACCTGGAGTACGCGCCATGTGCGCCATTGCAGTTGATGCATTTTGGTGTGCGTTCGCATCTTTCTTCTGTATGTGCGTCTTCTGCGCATGTGACACAAGTGGGTTTACCCCGGCAAGCCAACATGCTGTGTCCAAAGCGCTGGCACTTGAAACATCGTCTCGGATTCGGTATGTATGGGCGGACTTTACAATGGAGGTATGCGGCGTGGATGGAGTCAGGCAGAGTTGTGCTGTTGAAAGTTAGGACAATATGTTTGGTCTTGATTTCAGCATTGTTTCTCCGGATGGTTATTCGTCGGGCTGCTATTACTCCCTATTGTATTGTAAAGAAAGCTGAAAATTGTATCAGCACTCCTTCCCTGACCTTATCACGCAAGGAAATTGCTTTCCTTGATACCTGTTCACGCTAAACACACTTGTGATAAAGCCGATTCATAGTTTGGTTAATAATTTGTTTCCGCCCTCTATGTATCTGTATATATGTGTTTTTTCCCGAGTAAAGAACTCCCCGCAGGGAGGCGTCTGCAGCATGCAGACGTTGGTGAGTGGCGACACCACGGGGTTAACCCGAGCATCCGCAGGGACATCCCCACAGGGGGATGATGGTGAACAATGCGTCACCACGGACCCGAGCATCCGCGCTTAGCCGTGCGTGGCATCGCCGTGTCCGGGGAAAAGGGGATCCTGGTGGTTGAGTCGATGCCGAGCGTTTGGACCTTTAAGGCCCCTCGGCGGAGGCAACACACCACTTTGGCCCCAGCTTCCTGTAGACGGCACCTCCGGCCTGACCCGACCGGGGGAAATCGGCAGTCGCCTTTTCCTGTTCTCCTCTCCATCTTTCACTTTCCTATCTCCTTTCTTACAACTCTCCTGTATCCTCCTCCCTTCTTGGTTTTTTCCTCTTTTTCCTGGCGGCGAGGGTTAACCGTGTGTGACCAACTACCCTGTGTTGAGTCATATTAGGTTATAGTTAAGGTGTACAGCTGGCGTGGGCAGGACTTTCTTTCAAGTTCCTGTCGCGTCCCCTTGTTGGACTCCATGGTGGGTGGCTGGCACCATGACCGAAAAACATCAATTTTTTATGGCTCCCCCCCTTTCCAAACCTGATCGCTCTCTTAAAAGAGTGCGGAACGAAGCAGAGTACTTTTTTCCAAAAAGAAACCAACATTCGCCAAATTCCATGTCGTCCACAGTGAAGTGCAAGATAAACAGGCCAGAATTCTATCCCCCTTCATCGTATCGAAATGCTTAACAGAAGCTTTGGGCCCCGGCTACAAAGTATCAAAAATGGCCAGCGGCGATCTATTGCTAGAACTCCGAGATAATGTTCAAACTTCCAAACTCGCAAACATAGTGTGTATGGGGGAGACACCTGTCTCCATCACAGCACACCGATCCCTCAACACTGTCCGTGGCGTCATCTCCGAAAATGATTTACTACATCTCACAGAAAAAGAAATGCTGGAAGGCCTTTCCGATCAAAACGTCATTGATGTGTACCGAATCAAAATCCGCAAGGACAACAAAGATGTAGATACCAAACACCTGGTCCTGACTTTCAACACATGCACATTGCCAGAAACCATCGACGTTGGATACCTCAAAGTAAATGTTAGACACTATATCCCTAACCCCCGAAGGTGCTTTAATTGTCAACGGTTTGGACACGGATCACAGAGTTGCCGAGGCCGCAAAACTTGCGCGAAATGCGCGTCAAAGGACCACCATTCTGAGGAATGTGACGCAGCTCTACGCTGCGCTAACTGTGAAGGCGACCATGCTGCGTACTCCAGGGCATGTCCGTCCTGGAAGAAGGAAAAGGAAATAATCACCATAAAAACAAAGGAGAATATATCATTTCGAGAAGCAAGAAAGCGATTCGCAGTCACGAACACTTTCTCTTTCACAGCGAAACCAAACTTCGCTGATGTGGTGCGCAGGGGCGTAGCACCACACAGCACTCCTGCACCTGCCGCGGCCACTTCCACCGCGCCTGTGGCAGTGCCACCCACGCCCCAGGCAGAGACAGCGAAAGCTGCTCTGCCAACCCCAAAGCAGGGAATGCCGGCCCATGGGCCAGCATCCCGCAGGACTTCCCCCCGTCGGGGGAGGCCTGAACCCCACACGCCCGCGGCTTCACCGCGGTCTTCCAGCACCTCTGACGAGGTGATGGATCTAACCCCCAGCCCGCCTGCTTTACAGCGGCGGAACAGCTCTCTTGAGCGGAAGAAGGACAGGGCCCTCATAACGGGCCGAGAAAATAAGTAAACACTTTATTGTCCCTACCCCAAACATAAACATGGCTTTTCTAGTTCAGTGGAACTGTAGAGGATTGTTGAGAAATTACGATGACATAAAAAACATTTTAGGGTCAATGTCACCCGTAGCCTTATGTCTCCAGGAAACCAATCTAGGTCCACAACATATGAACATCCTGAAGCATTATAAAACTTTTAGACGAGATCGTGAGCAGGCAAATAGACTCTCGGGAGGCGTCGCGATTGTCGTACAAAGCGGCGTCCCTGCTCAAGAGATCAGACTCACAACAAAACTGGAGGCAGTTGCGGTCAGCATTGTCAGCTACAAAGCTATAACTATCTGTTCTGTATATCTTCCTCCACATATAACATTAACAGTCCGTGACCTACAGGAACTCATCAATGAACTGCCAGAACCATATCTAGTAGTCGGGGATTTTAACGCTCACTCCCATTTTTGGGGAAGTGAGCGCTATGACTCTAGGGGTCAAATAATCGAAGATTTTATCCTCACAAATAGTGTATGCCTTTTAAATACAGAAAAAGCCACATACTGCTCCCCTGCCTCAGGTAAAATGACCTGTCTAGATTTGTCTTTTAGTTCACCTTCTGTTTTTAACGATTTTAGCTGGGACGTTATTGACAACCCTTATGGCAGTGATCACCTCCCTGTACTAATCACTTTAACATCCACACCGGACCGCGGCGGCTGGAATTTCTTTGGAGGAGAAATTCTAGAGGCCCGTGTACAGTGCGATGTCAGTGCACGTTAAAGAACCCCAGGTGGTCGAAATTTCCGGAGCCCTCCACTACGGCGTCTCTCATAGCCTTAGTCGCTTTGGGACGTTAAACCCCATAAACCAAACCAAACCATCCACACCGGAAATAATCCCCACAAGGCCACGGCGCTGGAAGCTTCACCTCGCCGACTGGTCGCTTTTTAGAGCAAATGCAAATTTAGAAAATATACTTTTAGATAATCTCTCCATCGACCAGATAAACGAAAAGTTCACTAACTGTATCATAACTGCCGCACTCACAGCTATTCCTCAGTCGTCAGGAGTAGCGCGACAAAACCATAAAGTATGGTGGACAAAGGAATGTAAAGAAGCAAAAAAAACACCAAAATAGAGCGTGGGGTAAATTCCGCAGATATCCGACACATGAAAATCTCTTGAATTTTAAAAAGGCAAAAGCTAAAGCTCGGTACGTCCGTCGCAGTGCCGAGAAAGCTTCATGGCAAAATTATGTTTCATCTATCAACAGTCAGATCCCATCTAAAAAAATGTGGGAGCAGGTTCGAAAATTAAATGGCACCTTTTCACCATTCACAATTCCTTTTTTAACAACACCCGGCACACAAACAAGCATAGAGGAACAGGCAGACATATTAGGGGAACATTTTGCTGCAGTCTCAAGTTCATCTCACTATACACAGTCTTTCTTAAAATACAAAAACACAGCCGAAAAACAAAGACTTCCAACTAGTGGAGGGGCAAACCAAAAATATAACAGTGTGATTACCCTCCAAGAAATACAGTACTGTCTGCTGGAAAAAAACCGCTCCAGGACCCGACCAAATCCACTACGAAATGCTGGCCCATCTCTCTCAACCTGCCGTAGAAGCACTTTTAAGGTTCTTTAACACAGTTTGGATATCGGGAAAAATACCTGAAGCCTGGAAAAAAGCTATTATTGTGCCGCTTCTTAAACCTAGTAAACCCCCAACCTCTCCTAGCAGTTATAGACCCATAGCCCTGACCAGTTGCCTCGCCAAATCCTTCGAAAGTGTTCTAAATATACGACTAACCTTTGTTCTTCAATCCTGTGAACTTCTTGATATCCACCAGTGTGGTTTTAAAAAGGGATGCTCAACTACAGATCACCTAGTCCGTCTCGAAAATACAGTCAGAGAAGCTTTTATACACAAACAACACTGTCTTGCAGTCTTTTTTGATTTAGAAAAAGCATATGATACAACCTGGAGGTTCGGGAACCTCCAGGACTTAGCTGAACTTGGCATCCGTGGCAGAATGCTGAACTCCATTAAAGACTTTTTATCTAACCGTTCATTTAATGTCCGTCTAGGCTCAACCCTTTCGAGGGATTTTATTCAGGAAAATGGAGTGCCTCAAGGATGTATTTTAAGCACAACTCTTTTTATTGTAAAAATGAATTCTCTTAACAAAATAATACCAAAGTCTGTTATGTATTCACTTTATGTGGACGACCTCCAGATAGCTTACACATCCTCCAACATATCAACATGTGAAAGACAAATACAGCTAACAATAAATAAACTGACAACATGGGCAGACAAAAACGGTTTCCGATTTTCACCACAGAAAACAATGGCCATTCCGTTTTCACTCAAACGAGGCTTACAGGCAGACCCCACCCTACACCTGAACGAAATAGATTTACCCGTAAAAAATGAACATAAATTTCTAGGCATAACATTTGACAGAAAACTCACTTTCCTGCCTCATATTAACGCGTTAAAAAAGAAAACTTCCCGATCACTAAACATACTCAAAGTCCTTTCGCATAAACACTGGGGTTCTGACAGAGCAAGCCTTCTAAAAATTTATCGTTCCGTGGTACGATCCTCATTAGACTATGGTAGTATAATATATGGTTCAGCAAGACCCTCGTACTTGAAGCGACTTGACCCAGTGCACAATTTAGGTTTACGTCTTTCAACTGGTGCTTATAGGACGTCGCCTATAACCAGTCTTTATGTTGAATGTAATGAACCATCACTTACAGACAGACAAATCATGCTCACATGCTCATACATTCTAAAAATCCGTTCCCTACCGAAACATATCTGTTACGAAATAGTTACAAAGTGTCCATCCAGAACACTTTTTAATAACAAACCACAAACTACCAGGCCACTCCTCCTGCGTTTTGAAGAGATGTGCGAGAGTCTCGGGGTACTAAACACGTTGCCTAACATTGCGCTCAGAGGAGAGCCACTACCTCCATGGTACAACTTTCCTCCAATATGCGACTTCACTCTTACACAGTTTCACAAAACGCAAACCCCACAACAACATATAGTACAAGAATTTCTCGCACTCGAGGTAAAATACAATGGTTTTACGGACTTTTATACGGACGGTTCAAAAACAGATGCCTACGTAGGAAGTGCAGTAGTACGGTGTCATGAGAAAGAAATAATCAGACTTCCACAGTGTGCATCAATTTTGACAGCCGAATGTTATGCTGTAGGCTTAGCCGTAAAAAAAGTATTAAATGAAAACCTCAGAAACAGTATAATTTACACAGACTCTCTTAGTTTACTTACAGCTCTCCATTCTAGAAATGCAATTACTCCGATCCTCGGTGACATCATACACAACATAGCAAAAGCCATAGCTCAAGGAAAAAACATAAAACTTTGTTGGGTGCCGAGTCACGTCGGAATTAAAGGCAACGAGAGAGCAGACCTCTGCGCTGCGCAGGCTCGTAGCAAGCAAATAACGAAAGTAGATATTCCCTTTAAAGATTGCATGAACTCGGTACTTTGTGAAATAAAGAAAAAATGGCAGTCTGCCTGGGACAATGAAGCCAACAACAAACTACACTTCATAAAACCAGTTTTAAGAGAATGGAAATCCTGCACCCACCAAGAACGCTTCAAAGAAGTCATTCTTTGTCGTCTTCGCATAGGACACACTCACCTGACACACAATTTCCTACTGACAAAAAAAGATCAACCTATTTGCGAGGAATGCGGAGTTGAAGTTACGATTAACCACATTTTATTCTCTTGTACGAAATTGGAAAAAATAAGGAAAAAGTACTTTACTCAATTTTATAACGAATACATCCCTTTTCACCCTAAACTGCTTTTAGGAGATAATGCAATTGTTGATATATCACATGTTTTTAGCTTTCTTAAAGAATCAGGATTTCTTAATTGTCTCTAAATGTGTTTTACCCACTGGTCTGTTTTAATTCTAATGCACCTCGGCCACTTTCTCACTCCCGAGAAGACGGCTGAGGTCCCTATTCCATTGGTTGGGGACCTCGAGATCCTTGCACAGCCAAGGATGGCTGCTGAGGTGTCCAACCCTCTTTAAAGCTTTGACCATAAGTCACTTCTAAACTTTTGTCTTACGTTTATACTAGGTTGCATGAATTAACTTTTTAGGCCCTTTACACCACCGTTCATTTAGTCTTTTGTATAACATCCTATATAAAACAATTTTCTTTACCCCGAGCTTGGCGCATGATAGCCTTAGTTGCTTATGCGCCATTAAACACAACACAACAACAACAACGAGTAAAGAACTAGTTGATGTCAAGCGTTTGTCCTGCGTGCTTCTTGTCCCTGTCTTTTTATTGCTCTTTTCTAAGTTCAACATGTATTACCAACTCGCCCAACTTTCTGCATTGCTTGAAGTCCTTTCTAGTACACTGGGCCCTGTGTTACCTCTTTCTTTATGTGTGAATCCTTCAGTTACCTTCGTCAACCTTATTGCTGTCACTACTTGTAGAGCAAGATCCTATTCCTTTTGCCTTCGTCATCATCTTGTTCCTGACGAGCTGCAAGGTATCTTCAAACCATGCTTCCCTTCTTCGAGGCTTGCAAGAAGAATCACCAAGATAGTCCGTTCCGAAATTTGGCGACAGGTGCGACATCTTCAGGTGGTTCTGCGCGCGTTTTCCTCTTCAGTGCAACTTGCTGGTGAAGTCGGTGACGCTCTGTTTCGTCGTTTGACACGTGAAGCCGCCAAGCAAACGGATTTCCTGTGGAATCGGACTCTGCCCTCTCTGTGTGCCTGGTCCAAGTCAAGACAAAAGAATGAAGTCTCGTCGGGAAAGGTGACTTGCCTCGGTGAATGTTCTTTACCGCAACCCGTGGCTGAGGTGTTGCGTTGTGCCTCGAAATTTAGCAAAGAACCTAATGAATCTCCTGTTGGTCTTCTGGCTATGGTAAGAGGAGTAGCAGCACATGTTGATGCGGAGGACAAGGGTCGGTTTATTTCCGAAGCCGTTGACTGCATTTCATCCAAAAAGAACGTCAAAAAGAGGAACAAAGATGTAATTTCTGCTATTAACTACCTTCGAAACAATGACATAGCCCTGTTGGTTAGCGACAAGGAAGGAGGGTTTGTCGTCATGCCAAATTCTTTGTACCGTGAAAAGGCCGATCAGGCATTTAATAAGAATTTTGTTAACTTTACCTCTTCCCGGGCAAAAGTGAAAAAACGAGCGTTCGAACTATGTGAGAGTTTGAATCTACCGAAGTTGTGCAAAAGTATCTCAGCAGCAAAAAGAGACGGGTTGCGTGCCTTTTTTTCTGCAAAAACCCACAAGGAAGGGGTGTCTTTTCGTGCCATTGTTACGGAAAGGGACTCCTGGCAAGGTGCGGTATCCAGAGAGAGAGAAAGGCAGGGATGTTAACTAGAAAGGATTCCGGTTGGCTACCATGCACAAGGGAAGGGAATGAGGGGAATTAAAGAGGAAAGAGAGAAGTAACGGGAAATGATCACAGTCTGTCAATTAAGGCAGTCGCTCAGATTTTTGCAGAAACATATCAGCTCGTTACCTTTCATGGATCCTTTCATGATTCGAAGTTCGTCGGAAGTCATAAGCTACCTAAAGAACAGGGGACAAGCTTCTGAGAGCCTGTACGCTTTCTCTTTGGATGTGGTAGATTTGTTTTATTCTATCCCACAGTCGGATATGCTGCGGGCTGTAAGAGATCTTATCGAAGCATCGGGTGCTGTCGCATTCCAAAACTTGACGGGTTTATCTATTGACAACTTCTTAGAAGTGCTTCGTTTTTACCTTGCATCAACATTTGTTATTCATAACGGACAGTCTTTTCTTCAAAAAGAAGGCATATGCATTGGTTCCTGCCTTGCCCCCATTTTAAGTGACGTCTTTTTAGCCCATTGTGACAGGCGCATTAGCGACAGCCTTGATAAATCTGTTGTTGTCAAAGTGTTTAGGTATGTGGATGATTATCTTGTGGTTATGAAATCGTCAGAAGGTGGCCAAAGTAGCAATGCTATAAAAAATGTCATCAAGGTGTTCGAAAATTATTCCCACGGTCTGCTGTTTACGTGTGAGGTACCTTGACGTTTGTTTAACTCTAGATAAGGATAAAGTCTGCTGGGTGTATCAGCCGCGTACCAAAAAAGGCATTTTGAACTATGATTCGGCCCACTCAAAGGTAGTAAAGAGGGGGATTGCCCTAAATTGCATACGTGAGGCCCTCAACAAATCGTGTAAGCATAAAGTCTCGGCCAGTGTGCAGATGCATTCACAGCGCCTGAAAAGGGCTGGTTTCCCACAAGAAATCATCGCCTCTGTGGTTGAAAGCCTAGTGAAGGACCTAAACTTTGGGAAGCGAAAAGAAAAGGCACCCAAGACTAGGCGTCCGGCGGTGATCCCCTACATACACAACGTGTCGCACCGGCTTAAAAAAGTGGCCGAGAAGTGCGGGGTATCCGTCGTGTTTTCAGCGCCCAATAAGCTCTCACAAATGTGTCGAGCTGTCAACGACGTGAATGACCATCCTGGGTGCACAACGAAGCATGCCACCCGTTTCACAACCTGCGTCACAGGGGTGGTCTACGAGATTCCGCTCTCGTGCAAGAAATCGTACATTGGCCAGACAGGCAGGTGCCTGAACGATAGGTTGAGGGAACACCGTCGTGCTGTGCAAGCTGTAGCAACGGATGGGCACCTAGCAGAACACTGCAAGTCATGTAAAAAATGCAAAGCAAATCAGCCGCAGTTCAATGCCACACGCACGTGCGGTTAAAGAAAAGAGAGGCTTCACAGAGAAATTATAGAGGCCTATCGTATTGTAAAGAAAGCTGAAAATTGTATCAGCACTCCTTCCCTGACCTTATCACGCAAGGAAATTGCTTTCCTTGATACCTGTTCACGCTAAACACACTTGTGATAAAGCCGATTCATAGTTTGGTTAATAATTTGTTTCCGCCCTCTATGTATCTGTATATATGTGTTTTTTCCCGAGTAAAGAACTAGTTGATGTCAAGCGTTTGTCCTGCGTGCTTCTTCTTCTTCTTGTCCCTGTCTTTTTATTGTGTTTTTCTAAGTTCAACATTACTCCCTGTTCGGCTAGTTCTTCTTCCATTTCCGCATCGGTACTCTGTAGGAGTTCATATTCAGATATGACGCCCTTTGAGTGGTTCAGGGTGCGGTGCGGGGTTACCTGTACGCTCATTTCTCCAAGATTCTGTAATGACATCAGTTTGGTGCTCTGTTCTTTTGTGTTTATTTCTACAAGGAGATCTCCGGTTCGTTGCTTTTTTGCTTTGTAGTCTTTGCCTACACAACTTTTTAGGGTGTTGGCGATGACAAATGCAGATAGGTTGGCTACCGGTACATTAGTGTTTGAGTGAAGCATAAAAAACTTCGCAAACGTTTCTGGCTTCTGTGGACTCAGTTTCTTCACATCGGTGCGACCCCTTTTCGGGGGCCGATCAGATTTTTTTGCAGATTTTTCCATACGGCATGTACTGACTAAGGGTTCCCAATATTTTGTCGCCTCTGATTCACCCTTATACACAGAGGAAGGTCCCGGGACTCCCCGCCTGTTAGACAGACGAGGAGCCCATCGGCCGAGGATTGACCACATCCTCGACCGCCACCGTTCAAGGTTTCTTCCTTCCACCTTTCAACCTATCGCCACGGTACGGATGACAGCTTCGGTATGGGGGCTAAGGGTCCGTGGTGGCGCCACGCACTAACACCTCATTACACAAGGTGCCCCTGCGGGTTTTTCCGCGAGCTGTGGAGGCTGACCAGCATCAGTAAGTCATAGGGCACTCCTGTTTCATTTTGAATGGGCAAAAATCTAATACCGTAGGAGTCCAGGTGTAGATCTTTCTTGATAGTTCTTTGGAGGACGTCCCAGTGAAAGATGGGGTCCCAACAATCCAGGAATACGTGTTCTATTGTCTCGGGCTTCTTGCATAGGATACAGTTAGTTCTCCAGGGGACGAAAATCCCCTTTTCGTTCAGCCATGTTTTAACAGGGAGCGTATTTGAATGTAACTGGTAGAAAAACGTTTTCATAGATGGGTTAACGGGCATGCTTTTAACTCTTTTTAAAACATCCTGCCCTGGACTCCCACGGTGCAGGCTTCAGTAAAGAGGAATTGGCATCATTACATCCACTAATTCCTTATACAGCTTTTTCTTTGAAACTTTACTCAAGTAGTCAAGAGAAAACCGCACTTGGAGAAGCTTGAAAGAGAGTGCAACCTCTCTCATGTACCCCACGACGGAACCACGCATATTCTCTCTCGCAGACACCACAATTTCAGGAAGCAGCCTCTGCAATCGCAGCTGAATAACAGTCCGCAATAAACTGTCCGACTGATCACGGAGGAACATAAATCGCGATACAACCTGGCGTAAAAACAAATGAACAAGACCAAGGCCCCCACCTTTGACAGGAATAAACAAATTGGTGCGACTGGTTCGTTCCCATGTCGACGCCCAGACAAAAACAGCAAAGACGCGGTGAATTCTTTGAATATTGGCTCGGGATGCACTCAATACATTCATTAGGTACCATATCTTTGACACAAGGAAAATGTTAGACAGAGGCGCGCGAAAACATCGATAGCTGCCTCCCTTGCCACGAGTCGGGCTTCTCCTTCGCCCTTGACGCTTCATCGTTCAAGCAGTCATTGGGATTCCGATAACATTCGAGAGGCACGCCAAGATACCGCGTTGGCAGTTTTGACCACTGCAATCGACAGAAGTATTCCGGTGCATCATCCCAATTACCGTGCCAAAACCCACAGCTCTTGTCCCAGTTTATCAGGCAGCCAGTTTGTTGACATTACTTTTCGACTAGGCTGGTAACATCAGGAACACTGTCCTTGTTTGAGCAAAAAATGGCAACATCATCTGCATAGGCGAGGACTTTCATATGGGATGATGACTGCAGTTGAAAGCCGGAAATACGGTTACTGTTAATTATGGCCAAGCAGAGTGGCTCTATGTAAGTCGCGAACAGTAGGGGCGAAAGAGGGCATCCCTGCCTCACTGAAGAATTAACTTCTATTCGGTCTGTCAACTCCCTATTTACGATTACTCGCGTGCTGCAGTTCGCATAAGCCATTCTCACGCCTTCCGCTACAACGCGCCCTACGTTAAAATGGTCAAGAATGCAAAAAAGAACGTCATGTGAAACCCGATCGAAGGCCTTCGCAAGATCCAACTGAATCATTGCAATGCGCACCCCAAGGGCGTCACTGCATTCCAGTATGCTACGTGCAACGTGTATGTTTGTCACGATGCTCCATCCTTTGATGCCACAAGTCTGGCGTGGTCCAACTAATGTTTTGATTACGCCCTGTAATCTCTTTGATATAACTTTCATATATATCTTGTAATCTACGTTGGTGAGGCTTATCGGCCGATAAGAGCCCACCAACAAGCGATTCTCTGGGTCGTCTGTTTTGGGAATCAGGACAATGTGTGATGTAGTAAAAGAAAGTGGAACTTTTTTGCGCTCGTACGCCTCAGAGAGCACGTTGAGCAGAAACGGAGCTATCATGCATTTGAATTCTTTGTAGAAATTGGCGCTTAGTCCATCTGGGCCAGGTGCTTTTCCGTTTTGCAGTTCATCTATCGCGGATTCAATTTCTCCGACACTAATTGGCATCTCAAGGCGCACCTTCACTTCATCCTCAAGCCTTGGCAATAGGGGCAAAAAATGAACCAGAAATGCTTCATCCATCTCCCGCTTATTTCCGAGAAGGCCGTTAAAGTGGTCCATTATAACCTTCTGGATAACTTTCGTGTCGCTAGAAATTTCAGCCCCGTGTCTTATCTGCGCGATTTCTTTCTGGTGAATGTAACGCTTTTCGTCGGACAAAGCCCGTTTAGTCGGCGTTTCACCAGTCCACAATTTCTGAGACCTAGAGCGAATGACGGCTGCTTTGTACTTGTCTGTGTCTATTTGTTCAAGCTGGGTTTTTACTCCTCTCAATTCTTTCAAAAAAAGGCCGGGCTCAGAACTTTCCATGCAGGTCAGGAATTTTAACTGCTCATTCAATTCAGTTTCCTTTTCTTTCTCTTTATGCTTATTAAGACAACTCTTTTCTATTGCTCTAGGAGCACACGCTCCTGTCGCCTTATGTCTACAAGAAACAAATTTAGGTCCCCAAAAAAATAACTTTCTAAAGAATTACACTGTTTTCCGCCGCGATCGGGAACAGGCGAGCCGACTATCGGGAGGCGTAGCCATCATAGTGAAAAGCGGCGTCCCGGCTCGAGAGCTTAAACTGAAAACAAGACTTGAAGCTGTCGCAGCCACTCTGTTTGCCCATAAAACCATCACAGTGTGCTCACTATATATCGATCCGCACTTTAATTTAACACTATATGACTTAGAGGATCTTTTAGAGCAGCTACCAGAGCCATACCTGGTAGTTGGAGATTTTAATGCACATTCATATTTTTGGGGAAGTGAGAAAACTGACGCTAGAGGCCATCTCGTAGAGGATTTTATTTTATGCAATGACGTCTGTTTACTCAACTCTAATAAACCTACATACTGCTCCCCAACCTCGGGGAAAATGAGTGTTTTAGATTTGTCTTTTAGTTCACCGTCTGTTTTTAACGATTTTAGCTGGAGTGTTTTAGACATCCATATGGAAGTGATCATCTCCCTGTCGTAATAAGTCTTTCATCCTCGCTAACAGTTATTCCCACAAAACCACGATGTTGGAAGCTAAATTTAGCTGACTGGCAACTTTTTACAGCACAAGCTACATTAGAGAAAATAGTTTTAGAAAATGTTGACATCAATGAGATAAATGAAGAATTCACGAATTGTATCTTAGCTTCCCCGCAGGGAGGCGTCTGCAGCATGCAGACGTTGGTGAGTGGCGACACCACGGGGTTAACCCGAGCATCCGCAGGGACATCCCCGCAGGGGGATGATGGTGAACAATGCATCACCACGGACCCGAGCATCCGCGCTTAGCCGTGCGTGGCATCGCCGTGTCCGGGGAAAAGGGGATCCTGGTGGTTGAGCCGATGCCGAGCGTTTGGACCCTTAAGGCCCCTCGGCGGAGGCAACACACCACTTTGGCCCCAGCTTCCTGTAGACGGCACCTCCGGCCTGACCCGACCGGGGGAAATCGGCAGTCGCCTTTTCCTGTTCTCCTCTCATCTTTCACTTTCCTATCTCCTTTCTTACAACTTTCCTGTATCCTCCTCCCTTCTTTGTTTTTTCCTCTTTTTCCTGGCGGCGAGGGTTAACCGTGTGTGACCAACTACCCTGAGTTGAGTCATATTAGGTTATAGTTAAGGTGTACAGCTGGCGTGGGCAGGACTTTCAAGTTCCTGTCGCGTCCCCTTGTTGGACTCCATGGTGGGTGGCTGGCACCATGACCGAAAAACCAAATTTTTTTATGGCTCCCCCCCCCCCCCCTTCCAAACTTGATCGCTCTCTGAAAAGAGTGCGGAACGAAGCAGCAGACTTTTTTTCGAAAAAGAAACCGACATTCACTAAGTTTCATGTTATACACAGTAACTGTGAACAAAAGCAAGCCCGAATCATATCCCCATTTCTTGTTACCAAATGCCTAACAGATACCTTAGGGCCTGGCTACAAGGTATCCAAAATGTCAAGCGGCGACCTACTCCTCGAACTACGCGAGAGCATCCAGTGCTCGAAACTTGCAAACATCGATTCCATAGGGGACATCTCTGTCTCCGTGACTCCCCACCGATCCCTCAACTCAGTCAAAGGCGTTATCTCAGAAGCTGACTTTATCCACCTAACAGAAACTGAAATGCTTCAAGGACTATCCGAACAAAATGTCATAGACGTCCACAGGATCAAAATCCGCAAGGATAACAAGGAAATAGACACCAAACACATGGTCCTCACATTTAACACCAGCAGCTTGCCCGAAACAATCGAAGTAGGATACCTGAAAGTCAACGTAAGACACTACATACCCAATCCCCGTCGCTGTTTCAATTGCCAGAAGTTTGGCCATGGCTCACAAAGCTGCCGCGGCCGCAAAACCTGCGCGAAATGCGCATCAGAGGACCACCAGTCTGAGGAATGCGACGCAGCACTACGCTGCGCAAACTGCGAAGGCGACCACGCTGCGTACTCCAGGGCGTGTCCGTCCTGGAAAAAGGAAAAAGAAATCATCACCATTAAGACCAAAGAAAACATTTCATTCAAAGAAGCCAGAAGGCGTTTTGCACTTAACAACACATTCTCCTTCACAGCGAAACCAAACTTCGCTGATGTGGTGCGCAGGGGCGTAGCACCACACAGCACTCCGGCACCTGCCGCGGCCACTTCCACCGCGCCTGTGGCAGTGCCATCCACGCCCCAGGCAGAGACAGCGAAAGCTGCTCTGCCAACTACAAGCCAGGGAGTGCCGGCCCACGGGTCAACACCCCGCAGGACTTCCCCCCGTCGGGGGAGGCCCGACACCCACACACCTGCGGAATCTCCGCGGTCGTCCAGCACCTCTTGCGAGGTGATAGACCAAACTCCCAGCCCGCCTGCTTTACAGCGGCGGAACAGCTCTCTTGAGCGGAAAAAAGGCAGGGCCACCATAACGGCCCCAGAACATAAGTAAACTCTCAATCGTTCCTATCCCAAACATAAATATGGCTTTCCTAGTTCAGTGGAATTGTAGAGGAATGTTGAGGAACTACAATGACATAAAAGATATCCTAGGGTCAATCTCGCCCGTAGTCTTATGTCTTCAAGAAACAAATCTAGGTCCACAACATACAAATATCCTGAAACATTATAAAACTTTTAGACGCGATCGTGAGCAGGCAAATAGACTATCTGGAGGCGTTGCGATCGTCGTGCAAAGCGGCGTCCCTGCTCGAGAAGTCACACTCAAAACAAAACTTGAAGCCGTCGCGGTCAGTGTCGTCAGCCATAAAACAATTTCTATCTGTTCTGTATATATTCCTCCACATTTTACATTAACAGTCCACGATTTACAAGAACTTATCAATGAACTTCCAGAACCGTATCTAGTAGTTGGGGACTTCAACGCTCACTCCCCTTTTTGGGGAAGCGAGCGCTGTGACTCTAGAGGTCAAATAATAGAAGATTTTATCATCACAAACAATGTATGTCTTTTAAATAGAGGAAAAGCCACCTACTGCTCCCCTACCTCGGGAAAAATGTCCTTTTTAGATTTGTCATTTAGCTCACCTTCTGTTTTTAATGATTTTAAATGGGATATCATTGGTAACCCATATGGCAGTGACCACCTCCCTATACTAATCACTTTAACATCCCCACCGGAAATAATCCCCACAAGGCCACGGCGCTGGAAGCTTCATCTTGCCGACTGGTCACTTTTTAGAGCAAAGGCAAATTTAGAAAATATACTTTTAGATAATCTCTCCATCGACCAGATAAATGAAAAGTTCACTAATTGTATCATATCTGCCGCCCTCACAGCTATTCCACAGTCGTCAGGAGTGGTGCAACAAAATCATAAAATATGGTGGACAAAAGAGTGCAAGGAAGCAAAAAAACTACAAAACAGAGCTTGGGGTAAATTTCGCAGGTATCCGACACATGAGAATCTCATAAATTTTAAAAAAGCAAGAGCTAAAGCTCGGTACGTCCGTCGTAGTGCCGAGAAAAAATCATGGCAAACTTACGTCTCTTCTATAAACAGTCACATCACATCTAAAAAAATGTGGGAACATGTGCGAAAATTAAATGGTAACTTTTCACCATTCACAATTCCTTTATTGACAACACCTGGCACACAAACAAGCATAGGGGAACAGGCAGACATATTGGGAGAACATTTCGCAGCAGTTTCAAGTTCATCACACTACGCACAGTCTTTTTTAAAATACAAAAACACAGCCGAAAAACAAAGACTTCCAACTAGTGGAGGGGCAAACCAAAAATATAACAGTGTGATTACCCTCCAAGAAATAAATACAGTACTGTCTGCTGGTAAAAAAACCGCTCCAGGATCCGACCAAATCCACTACGAAATGCTGGCCCATCTCTCTCAACCTGCCGTAGAAGCACTTTTAAAGTTCTTTAACACAGTTTGGATATCGGGAAAAATACCTGAGGCCTGGAAAAAAGCTATTATTGTGCCGCTTCTTAAACCTAGTAAACCCCCAACCTCCCCTAGCAGTTATAGACCCATAGCCCTGACCAGTTGCCTCGCCAAATCCTTCGAAAGGTCCTAAATATACGACTAACCTTTGCTCTTCAATCCTGTGAACTTCTTGATATCCACCAGTGTGGTTTTAAAAAGGGATGCTCAACTACAGATCACCTAGTCCGTCTCGAAAATACAGTCAGACAAGCTTTTATACACAAACAACACTGTCTTAGTGTCTTTTTTGATTTAGAAAAAGCATATGATACAACCTGGAGGTTCGGAATTCTTCAGGACTTAGCTGAACTTGGCATCCGTGGCAGAATGCTGAACTCCATTAAAGACTTTTTATCTAACCGCTCATTTAATGTCCGTCTAGGCTCAACCCTTTCGAGGGATTTTATTCAGGAAAATGGAGTGCCTCAAGGATGTATTTTAAGCACAACTCTTTTTATTGTAAAAATGAATTCTCTTAACAAAATAATACCAAGGTCTGTTATGTATTCACTTTATGTAGATGACCTCCAGATAGCTTACACATCCTCGAACATATCAACATGTGAAAGACAAATACAGCTAACAATAAATAAACTGACAACATGGGCAGACAAAAATGGTTTCCGATTTTCCCCACAGAAAACAGTGGCCATTCTGTTTTCACTCAAACGAGGCTTACAGGCAGACCCCACCCTACACCTTAACGAAATAGATTTACCAGTAGAAAATGAACATAAATTTCTAGGCATAACATTTGACAGAAAACTCACTTTCCTGCCTCATATTAACACGTTAAAAAAGAAAACTTCCCGATCACTGAACATACTCAAAGTCCTTTCACATAAACACTGGGGTTCTGACAGGGCAGGCCTTCTAAAAATTTATCGCTCTGTGGTACGATCCTCATTAGACTATGGTAGTATAGTATATGGTTCAGCAAGGCCATCGTACCTGAAACGACTGGACCCAGTGCACAATTTAGGTTTACGTCTTGCAACTGGCGCTTACAGGACATCACCCATAAATAGTCTTTACGTTGAAACAAATGAACCATCTCTTACAGATAGAAGAAGCATACTTACATGCTCATACGTTCTAAAAATCCGTTCCCTACCAAAACATATCTGTTACCCTATTGTTACAAATTGCCCATCGAGAACACTGTTTAATAGCAAACCACTAGCTATCAGACCACTCCTCCTGCGTTTTGAAGAGATGTGCCAAAACCTCGGCCTACAAGATGCATTACCTGACATTGCTCGAAGACAAGACCCACTGCCTCCATGGTACAATTTTCCTAAAATCTGTGATTTCACCCTTACTCAATTTCATAAAAAACAAACTCCACGACAACATATAGAACAAGAATTTCTTGCACTCGAGCAAAAATACAGTAAGTTCACAGATTTTTATACAGATGGCTCAAAAACAGATTTTTACGTAGGAAGTGCAGTGGTGCGAGGTAATTCGGAGAAAACAGTAAGACTTCCAAATTGCGCATCCATCTTCACTGCAGAATGTTATGCAGTCTGGCTGGCCATCGACAAAATATTAAAGGAGCACCTCACAAACAGTATAATCTACACAGATTCCTTAAGTGTGCTTACAGCTCTCCACGCTAGAAACGCTACCACTCCTATTCTTGGTGACATTATACACAGCATAGTAACAGCCGCAGCTAAAAAACAAAATATAAAACTCTGCTGGGTCCCGAGTCATATCGGAATAAAAGGGAACGAGAAAGCAGACTTGTGCGCTGCTCAAGCTCGTAGGATGGAAACAAAAAAAGTGAACATACCTTTTAACGATTGCATGAAATTAGTACAACGGAAATTAAGGAAGAAATGGCAGTCGGCTTGGAACAGTGAAGTCAATAATAAACTACACTTAGTAAAGCCGGTTTTAGGGGAATGGAGGTCGTGTGACCACCAGGAACGCTTCAAGGAAGGGATTCTCTGCCGTCTCCGAATAGGCCACACTCACCTTACACATAACTTCCTGCTAACAAAACAAAACAAACCTGTTTGCGAAGAATGCGGAGATGAACTTACCGTTAACCACATTTTATTCTCTTGTGCGAAACTGGAAAAACTAAGAAAAAAATACTTCACTGAATTTTATAATGAATGCATACCTTTTCACCCAGCAGTGCTTTTAGATGATAATGCCATTGTTAACATACCTTCTCTTTTTAGCTTTTTAAAAGAAGCAGGCGTGCTTGAAAAACTGTAAATTTCGATCCGCTAGTTCACTTTATTAGGTGATACACTTCAGCTACTTTCTCATCCATGAGAAGAAGGCTGAGGTTTTTATTTGTCGGGTTGGGAGCCTCGGGATCCTTGCCCAGGCAAGGATAGGCGCTGAGACTACCTGACCTTCTTGATGTTTTTAACATTAGCCATGTCTAAATTTCGTTTCTTCCATTATTACTAGGTAGTACAGTATTATTAGGCCATCTACACCAGCGATGATTTTTAACATTTTTGAAAATTATACAGAAAACTCATTCTATACCTTGAGCTTGGCGCATGATGGCCTTAGCTGCCTATGTGCCATAAAACCCAACACAACACAACACTGTATCTTAGCTGCCGCACATTTAGCTATTCCTCAATCCTCTGGAATAGTAAAACAAAATCACAAATACTGGCACAAAAAAGAATGTAAAGATGCAAAAAAGAAAAAAAACAAAGCCTGGGGCATTTTTCGGAGATATCCAACACATGAGAATCTCATAAACTTTAAAAAAGCAAGAGCAAAAGCACGATACATCAGACGCAACGCAGAAAGGGCATCATGGCAACAGTACATATCCTCGATAAACAGCTCAATAACATCCAAAAAAATGTGGGAGCAGGTGCGGAAATTCACTGGAAATTTCACTCCTTTCACATTTCCAATGCTAACAACACCCGGTACTCAAACAACATTAGAAGAGCAGGCCAACATATTGGGTGAGCATTTTGCTACAGTATCAAGCTCAGCCAACTACACACACTCCTTTCAAAAGCACAAAAAAATGGTAGAAAAACAAAAACTTCCCTTCAGAACATGCATACATGAAGACTACAATCAGCTTATTACAACGCAGGAACTAAACACAGTACTAACATCCGGTAAAAAGACAGCACCAGGCCCAGACAATATACATTATGCCATGCTTGCTCACCTCTCTGAGACTGCCATAGAGGCTCTCCTAAAATTTTTCAATAAAATATGGATGAGTGGAGAAATCCCCCAAGCATGGAGAGAAGCAATCATAGTATCCTCTCTAAAACCTGGCCAACCACCAACTAGTCCCACCAGTTACAGGCCAATAGCACTCACTAGCTGTATAGCAAAATCATTCGAAAGCATTCTAAACATCAGACTAACCTTCACACTTCAGTCCCGGCAACTTTTAGATATACACCAATGCGGGTTTAAAAAGACATGTTCCACAACCGATCACCTTGTTCGCTTTGAGAACACAGTCCGGGAAGCGTTCATCCACAAGCAACACTGTATCGGGGTCTTCTTCGATCTGGAGAAGGCTTACGATACCACGTGGAGGTTCGGTATCCTCCGTGACCTAGCGGACCTACGTATCCGCGGCAGGATGCTGAGCTGTTTGAACGACTTCCTGACCAACCGCACGTTCCGAGTCCGCCTAGGCGCAACCTTCTCCAACACTTTTATACAAGAAACTGGCGTACCCCAGGGGTGCATCCTCAGCACGACCTTATTCGTCATCAAAATGAACTCTATAGGAAAAGTAATCCCAAAATCCATAATGTACTCAGTTTACGTAGATGACCTCCAAATAGCATGCACGTCTTCCAGCATACCTACCTGTGAGCGACAGATACAAATAACAATAAATAAACTGGCCACCTGGGCAGATAGAAACGGATTTAGATTTTCTCCTCAGAAAACAGTAGCGGTTCTATTCTCTTTGAGACGAGGCCTACAGGCCGACCCCACACTATATCTAAACCAGACCCCATTACCTGTCAAACAAGAGCATAAATTTCTAGGAGTAACTTTCGATAAAAAGCTCACTTTCTTGCCACATATAAATAGCTTAAAGAAGAAAGGTTCCCAGGCCCTCAATATACTGAAACTACTGTCAAGAAAACGCTGGGGGTCTGATAGGGCATGCCTGTTACATATATATCGTTCTCTGGTTCAATCTAAGTTAGACTATGGGTCCATCGTATATGGCTCAGCAAGACCATCCTACATAAAACGACTGGATCCTCTCCACAATCTTGGTTTAAGGTTGTCTTCAGGTGCTTACAGAACTTCACCAATAGCAAGTCTGTATGTGGAAACGAATGAACCTTCCTTAGAAGATCGAAGAACTGCACTAACTTGTACATACATCCTCAAAATCCTTTCTCAGCCTAAACATCTCTGTTACCCAATTGTGACGAAATGCCCGTCCCGAATACTCTTCAATAACAAGCCTCACGCGATTAAGCCGTTGCTCTTGCGCTTCGAAGAAAAATGCCAAACTCTGGACATACTAAACGAAATTAAAAATATTGCCCCAAGACACGAAGCGCTACCACCGTGGTACATTCTCCCCACAGTGTGTGACGTCACACTAACACGCTTCAGTAAAACCTGTACGCCACACGACCATATAATACAAGAATATCTAGCACAACAAGAAAAATACAGAAATTACACTGCATTTTATACTGACGGGTCAAAAACTCATGCTCATGTAGGAAGCGCAGTAATACAAGGAAAAAATGAACATGCAGTACGACTTTCCTCATGTGCTACAGTTTTCACCGCGGAGTGTTATGCTATTAGTGTTGCGGTACAGAAAATAACAAATGAAAACATCAAAAACAGCATCATTTATACAGATTCACTGAGCGTCCTTACAGCATTAAACTCCAAAAATGCCACAGAACCACTGATGGGAAGCATCATACACAATATAGTAAAGGTCACAACACGAAAACATGTTATAAAATTCTGCTGGGTTCCCAGTCACATTGGCATTAGGGACAATGAGAGAGCCGACATGTGTGCTGCACAAACCAGAACCATGGAAATAAAACATGTGAATTTGCCTCCTAAAGAATACATGAAGTTATTGCATAGCAGACTAAGAGCCAAGTGGCAAGCTTCTTCGGAAAATGAAGGACACAACAAGCTGCATACCATAAAGCCCATTTTAAAAGAATGGAAATCATGCCGCTATAAAGAACGTTTTATCGAAGTAATTTTATGTCCTTTACGCATAGGTCACACACACATCACCCATAACTTCTTATTAACAAAAAAAGACAAACCTGTGTGTGAAATGTGTGGTGAGGAGCTCACAGTAAATCATATTTTAATGTCTTGTTCGCATCTCGAAGAACTTAGAAAAAAAATTTTTACGGTATTTTGCAATGAACACATTCCATTTCATCCCGCATTGCTTTTAGGCGAGGAAGCACTTGTCGAATTTTCACTTGTTTGTAAGTTTCTGAAGAAAGCCAATGTTTTAAATCTATTATAATGTAACCTCTGTACACTTGACATAACATCATCTAACCTTGTGTTTGGCGCATGATAGCCCTAGTTGCTTATGCGCCATAAAACCCCATATAACTAACTAACATTCTTTGAGTGTGACGGCCCAGACATGGCTCATGCGATACGCCCCCAGGGCGATAACGTCCGGGAGCAAAGAATGCTGAGCCAACGCGTCCCGGAAATCTTCCACCCGATACGGGCGGGCCGAGATATCCGCGGGCAAAAAAACTGTATTCAAAACGTAACGCCATGTAGGCAGCCCTGGTAAAACAACCTGATACATACTTTCTTGTTCAGCAGACCTGTTACCGCGGCCAGACACGGCCGCTGAAGCCGCTCCAACGGAGCCCTGCATCCTGCGTCCGTTCACTGGCGTGGCCGGAAGCAGAATCCCCTGAACCACCGACGCAGATGTTCCGTAAGCATACTGCACATCGATCTATAGCATAGTTCGTTGCGGAAGCTGCAAAAGTATAACGTGCGTCGGCCGGGAATCGAACCCGGGCCACCCGCGTGGCAGGCGAGTATTCTACCACTGAACCACCGACGCAGATGTCCCGTAAGCGTACTGCCCATCGATCTATAGCGTAGTTCGTTGCGGAAGCTGCAAAAGTAAAAGATGCGTCGGCCGGGAATCGAACCCGGGCCACCCGCGTGGCAGGCGAGTATTCTACCACTGAACCACCGACGCAGATGTTCCGTAAGCGTACTGCCCATCGATCTATAGCGTAGTTCGTTGCGGAAGTTGCAAAAGTAAAAGATGCGTCAGCCGGGAATCGAACCCGGGCCACCCGCGTGGCAGGCGAGTATTCTACCACTGAACCACCGACGCAGATGTCCCGTAAGCGTACTGCCCATCGATCTATAGCGTAGTTCGTTGCGGAAGCTGCAAAAGTAAAAGATACATCGGCCGGGAATCGAACCCGGGCCACCCGCGTGGAAGGCGAGTATTCTACCACTGAACCACCGACGCAGATGTTCCGTAAGCGTACTGCCCATCGATCTATAGCGTAGTTCGTTGCGGAAGTTGCAAAAGTAAAACATGCGTCGGCCGGGAATCGAACCCGGGCCACCCGCGTGGCAGGCGAGTATTCTACCACTGAACCACCGACGCTTTCTTTTTCTTTATTGCCTGGCTTTGACACAGAAAATTGGACAACACAAACAATCAACAAAAGACAATACACGCTATGTACACACGACTTGTGGTCAGCCAGCATGAATCTGGCTTCGTCCAATTAAAATTCACGCAACGTACAGAGCGGCTCTAGTCTTGAGAGCCACTCCGGAGGCTCCGCAGCGGCTTTCTGAATGGCCAGAAACATGTCCATACTTTAGCGAAAGTAAATTGTGGCAGGTCTTGCGTCTCTGTCACAATGCCAGCCTGCCATTCTGGAGCGCCATATACAGTGGAGGCCTGTCAGCATTATTAAATCGAAAGGCACCCCACCCTCATTTTCAACACATAAGTACCGGATGCCATACGGGTCTAGTGGAAATTCTTTCTTTAAGGTTCGCTGCAATACATCCCAAAAATAAACCCCTTCCCAACAGTGTAAAAATTCATGGTCTATTGTTTCCGGCTTCCTGTAAATTAAACAGTGAGATCCCCAAGGTAAAAATAATTCCTTTCCCTCAAAAAATTTTTTAACCGGTAAGGTTCCGGTGTGCAGCTTAAAAAAGAAGGATTTTGTTCCTGATGGCACCTGCATGTTTTTAACTCTCTTTAAAACATCTTTGCCTTGGCCTCCACTGTACAAGGCCCTGTACAAGGGCACCGGGAAAACTACATCGCACAAAGCACGGTACAGTTTCTTTCGCTTCACAGTCGACAGAAAGTCATTTGAAAACCGCGCGGAAAGAAACCTCACACTGGCAACGATTTCCTGGTAAAAACCGGTGACCCTACTGTATACCTCAGCAGTTCCGACTATGTACTCTGGAAGCAGATGCCGCAGCCTAACTTGGCATACGGTACGCAAAAACGGGTCTCTTGTGTCCCGAAGAAACAAAAAAAACGATTGACCAGCTGTCTCAGAAACAAATGGCCCAGTCCCAGCCCGCCGTCTTGAACCCGTCGGAACAGGTTGGTCCGGCTGCAGCGCTCCCATTCAGACGACCAGATAAAGATGGCGAAAATTCGGTGTAGCTTTTGAATACTTAACCGTGAACAGTGCAGCACCTGCATGACGTACCAGAGCCTGCTGATAAAGAACAATTTGCAAACAGTGGCTCTGGCGAAAATGGACAAGGTCGTTCCTTTCCACTTATCCGCTCTCTCCCGTATCTCCTTGACCTGTGGTTATTTCAAACGCGTTGCCTTCCGGTGCCGTCCTCATAAACCTAAGCCTCCCACCTGCACCCGTTGTCTCACTCCAGGCCATCGCGCCCCCAGCACAGCGTTCCGGCCAAGTGCCGTCGCTGTGCTGCTCCTCTACCCGCTGACCCTTCCGCTCATGTGTGTGCCCAGCCCTGGTGCGTTCATTGCCAGGTGAACACCCACCCCTCCCTCGACCCCACTTGCCCCTTCATCCTTGCTAAGCAACGCGAGTGTGCTAAAGCTGCATACCTCCGACGCCTAGCTTTGCGCCGGGCCACTCAACCCACCACCCCTTCCTCCTCCTCCTCCTCCTCCTCCTCCTCTAATTATGAATCTCCATCATCTCCGATCACGTCACCACCAGGCTCCTACGCCTCCATAGTTAAAGGATCCTCGGTGCCAGCGTCCCTCTCTTCCACTACACCACCCTCTCCATCCTTGACTGACGAGAGCCGCTCCTTCGACCTCCAGCTCGCAATGCTGGAACGCCAGCAGCGAGAGCAGCAGCGCATTTCCCACGATCTACAACAGCAGATACATGCCTTGACTCAAACCCTCCAGACAACCACCTCCTCTCTTACCTCCCAGCTTAGCAAGCTAAATGAGCACCTTGCCACGTTCACCACTCCTTCCTCCAGCGCCCAGGTCGCCCCTTTGGCTGACCTTGTAGAAGCCACCACACAGGCCCATCACACTCGCTTGGTTCAGCTGGAAACTTCGGTTCTCCAGATCCTTACCACCCTCCAAGCACAATCAAAGCAATTGGAATCCTTCGCATCTATGCTCCAATTCGTCCATGAGTTACTGCCCCCGGCAAAAAAGAAGGAACGCGTACCATCGCGTTCCTCTCCACTATCATAATGGCGTTTGGCGAGGACCTCGAGATTGTACAGTGGAACTGCCGAAATCTTTGCCACAATAAGACCCCCCTCCACCAGTATCTACTCACCCGCCCCTCCCTGCCTCATTTTCTCCTTCTCCAGGAGACCCGGACGGCCCGCAATGTCCCAGGCTACCGCGCCTACCATGCCACTACGGCCACACCACTTGCGTCTATTTATGTACGCAGTGACGTGCTCGTAGAGCAAATTGACATCCCCTCCACCCTACTTAAATATTTAGTTGGTGTGGTTTATTACCACCCTTCTTCCCGCATCTCACTCGTCCTTTTGTCTTTTTACAACCCCCCTGTCACTTCCTCTTTATTCTCTGCTCTGGGCAAATTCCTTCACTCTCTTTCTTCTACCTCCCATCTCCTCTTTGGTGGTGACTTTAATGCCCCTCACACACTCTGGGGCTACCCACAAACCCTCAAACCCGGCCGCCTCCTCCATTGTCTGGCCCAGGAACGCCACCTCACCCTTCTTAATACTCCTGGCTCTCCTACTCGAGCGGGCACTGCCTCACAACGCCCTACGACACCCGACCTCACTTTCTCTCGGGGTTCACTTTCCTTTTACTGGGAGGTGACAGCCGAAACTCTTCTAAGTGACCACTTTCTCATCCATATCACCACCTCTCTCTCCCACATCCCTCGCTGTCATCCGATTATTCACACTGACTGGCATGCTTTTCGCACTAATCTCGCCTACGACTCCTTTCAATCCTACGACGACTGGACGTCGCGCATCTCTGCAGCGCTCACGTCCAGTAGCCGTCGCGTTCGCTCTCGTTACCCAATCCAAGACCCAGATCCTCACGTTCTCCGTTTATGGCGTCGCCGTAAACGTCTTCAACGCTCCTTTCGCTCCCAACCACACAATGCCCAACTTTCCTCCCGGATCACTGCTTTGCGGGCCGAGATCGTCGCCCACTGCGCCTCCCTCGAGCACTCTCGTTGGAGTGCTCTTTGTGATGGCCTTGATTCTGCATTGCACTCGCGATCCGCATGGTCTCTTTAAATCCCTCCTTGGCACTAAGCCTGCCCTTGCTCCCACTCTAGCTAAAGCCCTCACTCAGGGGACTCCCTCTGAAGTTTTTGATCAACTCACCTCTCTCTACCTCCCGCCCCCTCTGGCACCCTCCTACCCGGTGTACTCGGGTGGACCTAACCCCGATCTGGACCAATGCTTCACTCTCCGGGAGCTCGAATCTGCTCTGCCTGCTAATTCTACACGCTCGGCTTCCGGTGAGGATGCCATTACATACACCACACTTTGCAACCTTCCTGACTGCGCCAAAGAATTCCTCCTTCAAACCAACAATGAGGCCTGGGAGAGCGGCTGCTTGCCGAGCTCCTGGACATCCTCCCTTATTTCAATGATTCCAAAACCGGGCAAACCTCCCTCTCTCTCTAACCTCCGCCCAATCTCCCTGACGTCGTGCGTTGGTAAGACCCTTGAGCGAATGGCTCTGACTCGCCTCTCTGATTTTCTTGAGGCACGGGAGTTCTTCCCCCATTCTCTCATTGGCTTCCGACGCCGCATCTGTGCACAGGACATGTTTCTGATTCTCCAGCAAACGTTCCTGTCCCCTACACCTACTCAAATTTACGCACTTGTGACCGTCGATGTTCGCAAGGCCTTTGACGGTGTTTGCCACGATCACATCCTTTCTCAACTCGCCTCTTTGGATTGTGGCTCCCGCATGTACTCCTATATCCGCTTATTCCTCTCTAAACGTGTGGCTCGCTTTCGAGTAGATACCCACTTGTCTAACCCACACCACCTCACCCGTGGCACTCATCAAGGTGCTGTTCTCTCTCCTACCCTTTTCAATCTCGCTATGGCCCCTCTCGCCTCCCAGCTAGCTGAAATTCCCGACCTGCATCATATATTTTACGCCGATGACATCACTCTCTGGTGTTCATCTGGCTCTCCCGGTCACGTACAGGACACCCTGCAACGTGGCCTAGATCTCATCGACTCCTTTCTCACCACCGCTGGCCTCTCTCCTGCTCCTGAGAAATCCGAGCTTCTCCTTCTCAACCATTCCTCCTACCAGCGCTCACACAACCACTTCGTCTCTCTCCACCTTTCTGGCTCTCCCATTCCTGTCGTCACACAGTGCAAAGTTCTTGGCTTCCCTTTGCATGCGGCTAAGAATGTGCAATCCCTTCACCGCGCTGTCACCACCTGCCACTCTGTAACTCACCTCCTGCGGCGCGTGGTCACTCGACGCTCAGGTCTCCACGAGGCTCACGCGTGCCGAGTTGCCCACGCGCTGGCCCTCAACAAGGTCTTGTACTTTGCACCCTACGCTTCCTTCACTCAGACTCAACTTAACGCTCTCGAGACTGCCCTTGTGGGCCTCTACAAGGCAGCTCTCAACCTCCCTGTCACTACCTCTACCACTAAGCTCTTTGCCACAGGCCTCTTCCATCCTCTTCGTTCTCTTCTCAGTCTCCATCGTGACTCGCAGCTTGCCCGGCTTTCCCTTACCCGTCAGGGTCAGTGGTTATTGACTCAAGCGGGTATCTCGCCCATTCCAATCTCCCCGTTAACCTCTCCTATTCCCACCCCCGCTCCCAATCTTCGTATCCTTCCCCTCCCGACCAACATGTCCCCCGTCCTGCACGCCGGACGTCGTCATGCGGCCGCACAGCACCATTCCCCTCTCTTTGATACCCAGGGTGTAGCTTACACGGATGCCTCCTTCGTGGCTCCTGGAGGTTCCTGCGGCTACGCCCTGTACCATCCACACCTCCCTGCTCCTGAAACCCACACCAGCGGGCCGTATCTACACCCTCCAGACGCATTGTCCCTCGAGGTCCTCGCCATTGCGCATGCCCTCCAGTCATTTTCCCTCCTTCCCTCTCTCCAAGAGTACACAGTCTATTCGGACTCACAAGCCGCTATACACCACATACAGAAACGCACCCTGACCCCTTCTCTCCAACAGGAGGTCGAACGAGCGGTCTCCGCACTGCAGCCTTCCATCGTTTTCCTCCGCTGGGTCCCTGGGCATTGAGGGATTGACGGCAATGAGCTGGCCCATCAGCTCGCCCGCGACACACTTTTCCGGGCACCGTTGATCCCCTGGCCCAAGCCCTCGGAGGACGGTGGGAGACTCACCCTTCGCCGCACCATAAAAGAGGTCTACCTTGAGCTCCGCCTCGACAAACGCCTTTACCCTCCCCCTCATCCATCACTCACGGTGCCGGAGTCTCGCCTTCTTCGGCACATTCAGATGAATGCAGTTATCACCCCGTCCCGCCTCTTCCTCTATCGCTATCGATCGGACCCTTCCTGTCCCAACTGCCCCTGTATCTATGCGGACCTGGCCCATTGCCTCTTCTATTGCCCGGCTGCTCAGCAGTCGGGTTCCTTCCCCCCACCCTCTCTATCCATCACCACCTGGCTCGACTGGCTTGGCGCTGAAGGGGAAGAAGAACAGCGGCTTCTGGTCGCCCAGGCGGTCGAAATGCTCGGCGTGTAAATTATGGTCGATTAAAAGTTTTTACTACTACTACTTCTACCACTGAACCACCGACGTTTTTTTTTTTATTGCCTGACTTCGGCAAGAAGCACAATACACAAATACACTTACAGAGCACAATGAGCAATAATTAACACCACTATCCGCCTGACGGGGCGTGGCTTCGTCACGTTAAAACTCTTTAAGCGTCACCAAAGGCTCGACTCTTTGGAGCCACTCGGGAGCTTCAGGAGCAAGATTCTGACCTTCAATATACCTATGCATGCACTCCCGAAAATGGATGCGTGCTGGCCGTGCATCAAAATCGCGATGATATCGTGCCATTCTGGAGCGCCAAATACAATGGAGGCCCATTAGCATAATAAGGTCGAATGGTGTCCCATCCTCACTCTCTGCAGGCAAGTACCGAATACCATGAGAGTCCAGCGGTAATTCCTTTTTTAAAGTCCTTTGTAAGGTGTCCCAAAAGTATACCCCCTCCCAACAGTGCAAAAAAACGTGGTCTATTGTTTCTGGTTGTTTACAAATTAAACAATGGGATCCCCAACGTAGAAAGAAATGCTTCCCTTCCAATTCAATGTGGTTTCGCTGAGCGTGCCTTTTTTCGATTCCTAGAGCTCGTTTTGAAGGTGTCTCCCCAACAGCTAAATCTTGCACCCTAGCCCGCACAAGTGCACCGCGATAACGTTCTTCCTCGAAGAGTTCAATTTTGTGTTTTATTTTTCTAATGTCGTCCATCCATTTGCCTGGCTGTTCGCTTTCTTTTTCGAGAAGTTTAGCCAGTAAGGATCTTAAATTATCCTCCTCACGCCTCTCCTCTTGTCGTATACAGCTTGACCTTTCGATTGCTGCTATATTGCCACGTATAATTGCAGTGTTTGTTCGTTCACGCTCAAGGCAGCAGGAAAGGGTCGTTATCACTTTTGTTCGTGACGCGAGAAGCGACCAGACTAATCTCGATTGTTCGCAGCCATGAAAGGCTGCATCTAGGTTTTTCCGGATTACCGTAGATGATCTTGACTTGTTATCTTAAAGTTTCCTTGCCGGCTTTAAATTGAGCGATGCCGCGAGCGGCGGGCTTTCGTAGTTCGACGACCGACGAGCACGCTTGTTGCTTACGCCGCCGCCGAGTGAGTCAGTTCTTTTGCGGGCGCAAGTCAGCCCAAATAAAGAGCTTCGTTTCCAAGACTGGTTGGTGTCTTCCTGACCGCTGGACTGCCGTCACTACAACGTGACATCTGGTGGAGGTTCGGGGTAGCCTTCCATGTACGGGACACCCCCAGCAAGTTGCGACACCAGCCCTTCGAGTCATTCACCGGAGGACTTGACTCCAGTCTACCACGCAGCCTCTTGGAGCCTCCAGCCATGACTTACGCCGCAGCAGTGCGCCGTCCTGCACCTCGACGACGGCACCTAAGCCCCTATCGCCATTAGCCAGCTGCGCTGGAGCGCCGCCCTCTCGCCCCAACTCGCCCGTCCTACGAGCGTCGTACACAGCCTAGGAAATGCGACGAGTGGAGAACACCCGACCAGAGCCGCCAACTATGCTTCCACTGCGGAGAAGCCGGTGACATTCTCCGGCACTGCCCATACAGAAGACTGGGCATCCGAGGGTTCTCTTACGACGCTCCACGACCCCGACCCGGCCAGCGACCAGCCGAAATCGAGGAGTTATTGCGTCGGGAAGAATACTCATCGCCGAGCCGCCTATCACGTTCCCCGTCGCCATCGTCCCCGCGCTTTGTATCTCCTAGCCGAGGTTGCGCCGTGCGTGGACGCTCCCCCAGCCCCCGAAGGTTAAACTAAATAAAGCAGCCTCTGGAGGTGAGGTTGCTTCTAAGCGCAATGATAAAGATCCTCCATCGACGAGTACTCAAGACCATGCCTCAACTACGACGACGACATCGACGACGACAACACCGACGACGACAACACCGACGACGATGACACCGACGACGACGAAGACGACGCGGCCAGACCTGAAGCTTTTACCGCTGCCCAGTGAAGTAACGTCGGAGTACGCCGACCGCAGCCTCACTACTCAACGAAGCCGAGATCGTACACCGAAGACAACGTGCAATGCGAAAACGCGAACAAGTGACCTTGAAGTTATGATCGACGATCACGCGGTTACTGCCTTGGTGGACACCGGAGCTGACTACTCCGTCATGAGTGGGCCACTCGCTGTCCGACTCAGGAAGGTAACAACAACTTGGGATGGCCCGCTGATCCGCACCGCAGGTGGCAACCTGGTTACGCCGTCAGGACGCTGCACCGCGAGAGTTACTGTAAACGGGAGAACCTATGCGACAACCTTTCTGATCCTACAGCAGTGCTCTGATCCTACAGCAGTGCAGTGCTCTGATCCTACAGCAGTGCAGAAGACGTGATTTTGGGAATGGACTTCCTGAATGAACATCGAGCGATCATCGACCTTCGATCTAAGTCGATCAAACTTTCCACGGACAAAGCCATACCTGTTGCGACGAGCGCGACTCATCACGTTGCCTTAAACGTCCTCGACGAAGCACTGAGCGTGCCGCCCCGATCAAGTGTCCTGGCCTGCATAGGTACTGGAGACATCGAAAATGCCGAAGGCGTCATCGAGGGGAATACCCAGTTACTCCTGGATCAAGGATTGGGCGTCGCAAGGGGAGTCGCCGAAATCCGACACGGCCAAGCCCAGGTGTTGGTAACCAACTTCACCGAAGAATACCGGCATCTAAACAAAGGTACGACGATCGCTTTCCTCGACGAGCTGGCAGACATCAGAGACATATTTGCCCTACCCGACCAACCCGTAGAACCATCTGACCAAGGCCATCAACCAACGTTTGATATCAACCCAGCATTAACCTGGAGCAGACAAGACCAAATACGCAGCCTTCTTCAAAAGTACAGCGACTGCTTCTCATCAGCATCGAATGTGCGACGAACCAGCCTTGCCAAGCACCGCATTGTCACAGACGACCACGCCCGGCCACTGCGGCAGAGCCCCTACCACGTATCGCCGCTAGAACGCCAAGCTATCCGCAAGCAAGTTGAGGAAATGCTTCGTGACGACGTCATCCAACCATCGAGGAGCCCCTGGGCAGCACCAGTCGTCCTAGTGAAAAAGAAAGACGGCACCCTTCGCTTTTGCGTCGATTACCGCCGCCTGAACAGCATTACGAAGAAGGATGTCTACCCGCTCCCCCGCATCGACGATACATTGGACCGGCTGTGCAACGCTAAGTACTTCTCATCGATGGACCTGAAGAGCGGCTACTGGCAAATTGAAGTCGACGAAAGAGATCGCGAGAAGACTGCGTTCATCACGCCAGACGGACTCTTCGAGTTCAAGGTGATGCCATTCGGCCTCTGCTCTGCACCAGCGACGTTCCAGCGAGTAATGGATACGGTGCTCGCAGGCTTGAAGTGGCAGATTTGCCTCGTCTACTTAGATGACGTTGTTGTCTTCTCCTCAAACTTTGAAGACCACCTCAGAAGGCTTCGGATAGTGCTGGAAACGATCAAGTCTTCAGGCCTGACACTGAAACCAGAGAAGTGCCACTTCGCCTACGAGGAGCTGCTGTTCCTTGGTCACGTCGTAAGCAAGGATGGAGTTCGCCCAGACCCCCAGAAGACGGCTGCGATCGCAGAGTTTCCACAGCCTAATGACAAGAAAGCTATACGCAGATTCCTTGAATTGTGCCCTTATTACCGGCGATTCGTTAAGAACTTTTCGCGCATCGCTGAACCTTTGACCCAACTTACCAAGGCTGACGTGACTTTTAAATGGGAAAGGCCGCAAGAGGAAGCTTTCAACGAGCTGAAGCGCCGCTTACAGTCCCCTCCTGTGCTCGGACACTTTGATGAAAACGCCGAAACCGAAGTTCATACCGATGCAAGCAGTGTGGGCTTAGGAGCGGTCCTCGTTCAGAAAAATGGCAGACAGGAGAAAGTTATCGCGTACGCTAGCCGTTCACTGTCGAGAGCCGAAGCCAACTATTCGACGACAGAGAAAGAATGTCTCGCCATTATTTGGGCCACGTCGAAATTTCGCCCCTACCTGTACGGACGACCATTCAAGGTTGTGAGCGATCACCATGCTCTCTGCTGGCTGGCCAATTTGAAAGATCCCTCCGGCCGCCTTGCTCGTTGGAGCCTGCGTCTTCAAGAATTCGACATAACTGTAGTCTACAAATCTGGCCGCAAACATTCCGATGCAGACTGCCCATCGCGAGCCCCCGTAGACGCAGCACCGGAAGAGGAAGAAGACGATGCTTTCCTAGGACCGGTAAGCGATAGCAGTTTCGCGCAGCAGCAGCGCTCGGATCCTGAGTTGCAAAGCCTAGTTGATTATTTGAAAGGCAAGACCGCATCGCCTCCCCGGGGGTTCAAGCGCCAACTGTCGTCCTTCGTCCTTCACAATAATGTCCTCCTGAAGAAGAACTTCGCGCCCAACAGGACAGTACATCTTCTTGTCGTGCCCAAGAATCTTAGGCAAGAAATTATGCAGGCATGTCATGATGAGCCGACTGCAGGGCATCTCGGGATTGCTCGCACGTTGCACCGCATCCAGAAGTACTATTGGCCGCGGCTAGCTACCGACGTTTCCCATTACGTGAAAACGTGCCGTGAGTGTCAGCGACGCAAAACGCCTCCGACTAGACCAGCCGGACTCCTGAACCCCATACCACCTGCAACTAAGCCCTTTCAGCAAATAGGAATGGACCTCCTCGGCCCCTTTCCGACTTCATCATCAGGTAACAATTGGATCATCGCGGCCACCGACTACATGACCCGATACGCCGAAGCAAAAGCGTTGCCTAATGGTACCGCAACAGAAGTCGCAAAATTTTTTGTCGAGCAAATTCTCCTGCGACACGGCGCCCCCGAAGTGCTCATCACAGACAGAGGGACGGCATTTACAGCGGAGCTGACGCAAGCCATTTTAAACTACAGCCAGACAAGCCATCGGAGGACAACTGCCTATCATCCACAAACCAACGGACTCACAGAGCGTCTGAACAAGACCATCGCAGACATGCTCTCCATGTACATCGACGCCGAACACAAGACGTGGGACTCCATTCTGCCCTACGTGATCTTCGCGTATAATACTGCCGTCCAGGAGACAACCAGGTTTACCCCATTCCAGCTGGTATACGGCAGGAAGCCCACGACAACACTCGACGCAATGCTCCCGCACGTTTCTGACGAAGACAACCTCGACGTCGCCGCCTACCTTCATCGCGCCGAGGAAGCCCGAAGACTTGCGCGGCTTCGCATTCAAGACCAGCAGCACACCGACGCCCGGCGCTACAATCTGCGCCGACGAGACACGCATTACAAGCCAGGTGATCGTGTTTGGATATGGACGCCAGTTCGCCGCCGTGGATTGAGTGAAAAGTTGCTGCGACGCTACTTTGGCCCGTACAAGGTTCTTCGTCGCATCGGTGACCTCGACTATGAAGTCATCCCCGACGGCACGACAGCATCTCAGCGACGCCGCACACGCCCGGAAGTCGTACATGTCGTACGCCTGAAGCCATATTATGAACGCTAAAGGACTCGAAGTTTTCATTGTCCGTGTTTATTTTCATTTAAAAGCATCGAGACGATGCTTCTTTGGAAGGGGGGTAATGCCACGTATGATTGCAGTGTTTGTTCGTTCACGCTCAAGGCAGCAGGAAAGGGTCGTTATCACTTTTGTTCGTGACGCGAGAAGCGACCAGACTAATCTCGATTGTTCGCAGCCATGAAAGGCTGCATCTAGGTTTTTCCAGCTTACTGTAGATGATCTTGTCCTGTTATCTGGAAGTTTCCTTGCCGGCTTTAAATTGAGCGATGCCGCGAGCGGCGGACATTCGTAGTTCGACGACCGACGAGCACGTTTGTTGCTTACGCCGCCGCCGAGTGATTCAGTTATTTTGCGGGCGCAAGTCAGCCCAAATAAAGAGCTTCGTTTCCAAGACTGGTTAGTGTCTTCCTGACCGCTGGACTGCCGTCACTACAACGTGACAATATTTATTTGTTGTTTGCACAGTTCCCACTGCTGCCATACTTTCAGTTCCCCGCTTAGCTTTAATTTGCTGATTTCTTCGTTTACTTTCCTGCTAAAGATGTCTGTAATGAGCTTATTATTTAATTTCCACATCTCCCAAGAAAACTGATTTCCTCGTTTCTTTGTCCCTATCCCACACAACACTAAACAATGATCAGAAAATGATACCGGTACTACACTGTAGCTACTGCATTTCGTAATAACGTCCGGCGACACATAAATGCGGTCTAGGCGCGCATGGCTTGACCGCTGAAAATGTGTAAACCTCAGACAACGCGTGCCTTCTAAACATTCGGCCACATCATCGAAGTTGCACGTGTCTATAATTTCTGAGAGTACCTCAGTGCTTCTGTCCCTAAACGCCCGTGCATTGGTTTTGTCACAGCCTCCGAGGACGCTATTGAAGTCGCCTATGACAATCGGCGATTTCTCACAACTGAAGTACTTTTTTACGTTTTGAAAAAAGGCTGTCCTCGCATCCACCGCATTTGCGGCGTACACACAAATGATGCGCCAATATGTTTTGTTGTACAGGAAGTCAACCAAAACAAATCGACCCGATGGACACGCCGTATATGCCTGAACCTCAAGTCCCGATACATTCTTTACAAAAATGAGACAACTCGCAGACGTGCCTACAGCGTGGGCCGCACTGCAAAAAACCTAGACGTGAAACGTCGCACCATGCTCCCGGTCTCTTCTTCCCCCTCAATTTTCGTTTCCTGCACTGCCAGGACGTCAATGTCATGGTCAGTTAAAAGGCGGTACACCTGGCTCTGCTTCTTCTTGCTTGCCAGTCCCCTGACAGTAAGTGTACCGACTTTCATGGGGAACGCATGAGCCATTTTCATGCAGAAGAAAGAGGCCGGGAACATGGTGCTTAACCTTCGCGTCTAGCGCTTGGCTAGACGACGTCATTGACACCGGAGCCATCCGGTGCTGGTGCCAGGCCTGGCTGCGGGGGCGGTTTGTCGAGGGCTCTCCTCTCCGTCGACACATTAGGTCGTGGCCGGATGGAGGACCGCCGTCCTTGGGTCGTTTTTGCCGGTGGCTCCTCGACGCTTGGGGCTTCCGCCTTGTCTCCTTCGGTTCCGGTCTGGGCGTGTGGCCGCTTCGATGGGGCAGGGACGCTGGTCGTGCGGACGCCGCTCTGGTCAAGGTTCTCCTCGGTCAGAGTCGCTGGCTCGGTTTCCTGGAGCGCCGTCACGCTTACTCCATCACTTGACGCCTACACCTCTTTTCTAGAAGGTTCTGCTCCTTCAGGTTTCCGTCCGGCATCGCTGCTGGAGGGTCCCGAGGAGTCCGTCGAGCCTGCTTGCTTTTCGGGTTCTTCGATGCCTTTTGCTGATTCTTCGGCCTCGACTACATCCATGAGCAGTTCCGCAGAGTCGTCTTTCGACGCACCGCCCGTAGCCACCGCGTAAGAGCGGACACACTCGTTATCCGCGTGGCCGTACCGCCGACATTTCGTACAGCGGGGAACCTTGCATTCACGCCGCACGTGGCCCGTACCACGGCAGCGCAAGCACTGCATTGGACGCCCAGGCGCCACGACAAGAGCCAACTCTCCGGCGACACGTACCTGGTGTGGCAGGTCTTCCACTTTCAAGCCGGGCTTCAACTTTAGTAGGACAGTTCTTGTCGTTGAGCTCTTGTCATTGACGCCTTGTATCCGCCACCGCTCGCGCGTAACGGCGGTCACTTTGCCAAACGCCGCGAATGCCGTCCGGATGTCGTCGTCGGCCACACCGTGAAGCATCCAGTGTAGCCGCAGCTTTACCTGCTGGTCTTCGGGGTCGATGATGAGGCAGCGGCGTTTCTTGACTTGAAGTTCACTGAAGGCGAGCAACTTCTTAGCTGCCTCCGTGCACCGCAGGGTAACCGCCCACACATGGTTGATTTGGTACGCCCCCAACGCGACCACGTCGGGGAGCGTACCGGTCTCGGCCAGGGCGTCACGGAAGTCCTCGACTCGGAACGGCCTCGCTCGCACATCGCCGTGAAGAAAAACGGTGTTGAAAACAACACGTCCTGTTGGCAGTGTCGGCAAAATAATCTGGTAATCCTTATCATCGCAGTCATCGATCCTGTTTCTGCGGCCGTCAAAGGCCGCTATCGCCGCTCCGCTGGAGCCCATGACCCTGCGATCCGTTCAGCTCGGCTGCCGGAAGCAGAATGATGAACCACCGACCATAGAGAAAGATATTGGTAAAGAGCGGACACTCCCATAGGGCCCAGCGGCCCATTTGACTGCAGCGCACCAAGCGGGCGGAGTCTCATAACATCCGGTTTCGGTTTCAACGCGCGCAGTTTGAATGGCTGCATGCGCTGCGCCTCGCTGCCTGGGACGACTTCCGGTTCCGGTTTCAGGGCGCGCGGTTTGAATGTTAGCATACGCCGCGCCCCGCTGCGCCGTTGGCAGCGTATAATTAAATAGATTTCGAGTGCTTTTGACCAGCCATGAACGCAGCTGCATCACAGCCTTTGCCAAATATTAGCACTCCACAAAAGACACCAGGTTTTGAGTGAAATGAGAACATTTATTTTGTGCAACATAAACAAAGCCGTGGGATGCGGAAGATGGTTCCTGGCCTCCTGCTCAAGGTGATCCTGTTGCGGCACCACGGCATACAGCAGGTGTTGCCGACGGGTGGCATCACCTGAAAAATTCGCAAGTATGGTCATTCTCAGTCACCTTATATTGTAACTCTGTAAACAGTGAAAAGGTGCGAAAGCGGCGAGGGAACGAAATTACGAGCGGAGTAAACATGTTTTTGCGAAACTCGCGTGCTGAACGTCGTTGGGCAAAGTACAATACACATACCGTACTACACGGCAGATACCAATCAGCTTTTTGCAAGCATTTCTACATTCCCCGACGTTATTGTCTACCTTCTAAAACCTAGGTGGACAGCAGAGTACGCGGTTTGTTCGAGAATATTTCGTACAAAGACGGCCACAACACGGACTACGAACCAGAAGTACTCAATGTGTTAGGAGCACTGAGAAATACACGGGTGTAACGTATGTCTTAAGAAGCATAGCAAATTAAACTATCGGCTTAACAGTTCTTGGTTTTCAAGCTCTTTAGAGTTTAGAAAGCCCGACGCGTTGCCTTTTTTTGCCGGTTTTCAAAACCGCATCCCTGTGTTGTCAATGCACGGGCGAAATGTGCGTTTCCACGAGCGCAAATAACGGACTCTTTCACACGTACTACATACATACATACGTACTACAAGAGTAAGGTTTTTGAGCTTTTCGTGCGTCATTTTTTTTCCACCAGTCTTGAAAACTACGGTCCCGTACTTGCTGCGCGGGAACGGTCGTCTTCGCCGTTCGCCCACTTTCAAAAAAGTACATTTTAACCTTACACCGACAAATGTCACCCATAAGAAGTTACATATTGTCGGGGGCCATACAAAAACGTTACGTCCCGAGAAAGCGCGAAACCAAGCAAAACTAACCGCTAGGCACAGCGCGTCGGGCCACAGGCCGTGGGCGGTTTTTTTTTTGTTTCTACGCACCGACCGGCAAGGCTGCATCATGCAGCATCATTCCTCCCGCCGCTCCCGCCACGGCATAGCATGACACAGCGTGCGCGCGCCCTTCACAACTGCGCCGGCGTACTAAGCTAGAGTGCTCGAAATGCAGCGTAATTTTGCATAAAGTGCTTGAAATGTAGCGTACTTTTGGAAAACCAAAACATTCCTTCCTTGACGTTGTCACAAACTGCAAGAATGCCGTGAACAACAGCCGGCTGGCCACAGAGCGAGCGCGCCGCTTCACGAACTGCAGACAGGCAACGGCGGCCGGCGCGGCCGCCTAAATTGCATGCAATACAGCGTACTTCCACAAATAAACATTTCTCACCTTGCCGCCGTCATAAACAGGAGGAGTTCTGCGTCGAAGGGCAAGAGAGACGAAAAAAATTGCGGTCTGCCCGCACGAACAAATACGCCGCACGCTTTCACGCGCACAAAACAGCCCCCACGATGCTCCGTTGTCTGCCACTCGGATGGGTCTGAGCCGCCGCGCCGGCTACCCGCCCGCGCGCGCGCGCGCGTTTAGAGACTGGTGGCGCCATCCTGGAGTTGGAAGATTATCTAGTGGAGGAGGAGGATTGCGCGTCATTTCCTGGGGCCAGATTTCGCCGAGTGTCCGCTCTTTACCAATATCTTTCTCTATGCACCGACGCAGATGTTCCGTAACCGTACTGCCCATCGATCTATAGCGTAGTTCATTGCGGAAGCTGCGAAAGTAAAACATGCGTCGTCCGGGAATCGAACCCGGGCCACCCGCGTGGCAGGCGAGTATTCTACCACTGAACCACCGACGCTTTTTTTTTATTTATTGCCTGTTTTGACAAAGATAACAACCAAACACGCAAACAAACCGCTAAAACACGTGAACCGGCCTACGGTCAACGTGGTTGTTTAAAACTTCTTGAGGGCTGCAAGTTCATCCAGCACGCCAAGCCGTTCGGGTAGCTCCGATTGGGCTCGGTAACATTACCGCACACGCACAACACTTTCAATGAAATTTTCTCTGACAGGTCGAATGTTCACATCGGCATTTCTCACTGACATCCTGGTTTTCCATATGCTGTGGAGGCCCAGTAGCATGATGAGGTCATAAGGAACATCTCGGTCATCTTCTACCGCTAAGAACCGGATTCCATACGGCGTGATTGGCAGGTCTTTCTTTATTGTTCTTTGTAGAATGTCCCAATGGAATACCGGATCCCAACATTCTATAAACACATGCTCGACTGTCTCAGGCTTTTTGCAGAGCATACAGTTAACCGTCCATGGCACAAAAATGCCCTTTTGTTCTAGCCAGGTTTTAACTGGCAGAGTGTTTGTATGTAGTTTGAAGAAAAAACTTTTCACGTTAGGATTTACTGGCATACGTTTCACCCTTTTCAGAACATCTTGCCCTGGGCCTCCGCAACCAAGCTGTCGATACACTGGTGCAGGCAGCATGGCATCCAACAAATCTTTACACAGTTTCTTTCTCGACACAGAACTTAAATAAACTAAAGAAAAGCGCACTTTCAGCATGTTAAAAGCCGTGACAACTTCGCGCCAAAATCCTCTTACGGCTGTCGTTCTTTTATCAGAACAGGACACCAAAAACTCAGGTAAAGCATTGCGCAGGCGCACTTGCACAAAAGTACACAAAAATGGATCATTCTGGTCTCGCAGAAAAATAAAACGCGACACAATCTATCTGATAAACAAATGCACAAGCCACACTCCCCCTTTTCGAACGGAAAGAAACAGATTTGTCCGACTCGTACGTTCCCATGTGCTTCCCCACACGAAAACAGCAAAGATTCGATGTATTTTTTGTATGGTTACGCGCGACATGAACAATACCTGCAAGACATACCACACTTTTGCAACCAAGAAAAGGTTGCAAACAGTTGCTCGTGTGAACATAGATAGGTTCCGGCCGTTCCATGCTTGCGTTTTCCTTCTGAGATTCTCTATTTCCCTATTCCAGTATTCCTCAGTGTCATTGTATTGGTCAAGTGGTACACCCAAGTACTTTGAGGGCAGCGCTGTCTATCGCACATTGGCAAACACTTCAGGCTTTTGATCGCAATCCCCGTGCCAGAATCCATATGATAGAATGTTGGGATCCGGTATTCCATTGGGACATTCTAAAAAGAACAATAAAGAAACACCTGCCAATCACGCCTTATGGAATCCGGTTCTTAGCGGTAGAAGATGACCGAGATGTTCCTTATGACCTCATCATGCTACTGGGCCTCCACAGCATATGTAAAACCAGGATGTCAGTGAGAAATGCCGATGTGAACATTCGACCTGTCAGAGAAAATTTCATTGAAAGTGTTGTGCGTGTGCGGGAATGTTACCGAGCCCAATCGGAGCTACCCGAATGGCTTGGCGTGCTGGATGAACTTGCAGCCCTCAAGAAGTTTTAAACAACCACGTTGACCGTAGGCCGGTTCACGTGTTTTAGCGGTTTGTTTGTGTGTTTGTATGTTATCGTTGTCAAAACAGGCAATAAAGAAAAAAAAAGCGGTGGTGGTTCAGTGGTAGAATACTCGCTTGCCACGCGGGTGGCCCGGGTTCGATTCCCGGCCGACGCATGTTTTGCTTCTGCGGCTTATGCAGCAAGCTACGATATAAATTGATGGGCATTATGCTGACGGAGCATCCGCGTCGGTGGTTCGGATTCTACTTCCGGACGCAGAAGCGAACGGACGTGTCTCGATGGGCTCCGTCGGAGCGGGTTCAGCGGCCTAGTCGGGCCGCGGTAACAGGATTTTGGACACTGCTGACCAGGATTATCAAGTGATATTGCCGCAACTGCCATCAGGTCAGACTGTTTTGAACACAATTTTTTTGCACGGCGATGTGAGAGCGCGGCCTTTCCGCGTCGGAAGATTTCAGAGACGCCCTTGCTAATCTGGGAGCACTCCCAGATGTTATCGCCCTGGGGGCGTACCAAATGAATCATGTATGGGCGGTAACTTTCAAGACAGCGGAAGCGGTGAAGAGCATGCTCGCTAAAGGCGACATGCTGGTGAAGGAGCGGAGGTGTCTGGTTGTAAACCCGAACAACCAAGACGTCAGGCTCAAGCTTTACTGGCTCCTTCATGGAGCCAGCGACGATGATGTGCGGGCTGCGCTGGCAAATTATGGCAAGGTAACTGAAGTGACCAGGGAGAAGTGGCGTATCTACAGCATTACCGACAGGTCGTCGACGACGCGCCTCGTCGCCCTGAAGTTGAAGGCCGGTGTCAGTGTGGAAGACCTGCCCCATCAGGTGCGTGTGGGCGGTGAGCTGGCCTTGGCTGTGGTACCGAACCGGGCACCCTTGTGTTTGCGCTGCAACAGTAAGGGCCATATACGGCGTGATTGCAAAGTCCCGCGCTGTTCCCGATGCCGGCGCTTTGGTCACACGATACGGACTGCGTTAAAACCTACGCAACCATCACCGGTCAGCCGAAAAAGAACGATGTGACCGAGCTCGTTATGGATGACGAAGACGCTGAAGAGGCTTCAAGAGGGGCTGGGAATGTGCCCGTGCAGTCTCCAACGGGCGACAAGGCTGAAGCCACCGAGAACACTCAAGGCGCCGTCAGCAAAGGCGACCAACAAGATCAAGGCAACACCACCCCCTCGGGGGCGGGGACTGCGAAAGAAGACTCCGGCAAGGAGTTGGAAGTAGTGTCGACGGGGGGCTGGTGGCGTACCACCATCCCCCATCTCACCATGTGGTGTCCATGGTGAGCAAACCATGGACACCACAATTGCACTGCCAGGAAAAAGAGTGCACGAGGAAACAGTCGTCGCGGGCGACAGCGCCGACGTGGAACCGCCTCCCAAGACGTCAGCTACACGGCGGCCGAGTTTCAAGCCCAAGCCGAACATTCCGCCCGACCGCAGAGGGGGCGGCACGGAGCCCTCGTAGCAGCGTGGGCCAGTCTTGTTCCTGCCCGCGAAACTGCAGTTAGCGTGCATCATGGAGCTGTATCAAGGGCCAAAACAACGACGAGGACTACTATCGTGCTGCGGGGGCGGAAAAGTCGAGTGCCGCGGTTTTCAACACCAGCGGCGTACCTAAGATTGTCGAGGTAAGCCCCGTGCGGTCCTTGTGTCCTAGTGTAAATATGGCAGCAAACTTTAAAAAATCCCTCCGTGTAGCAACATTGAATGTTCGGGGCTTGGCAAGTAGGCGAAGGCAGTGCCAGGTTAGTAGGCTACTTATCGAAAACGAGTTGAACATCGTTGCTGTCCAAGCAACGAAGGTCAGCAGCGAGGACCAAACGGACCGCATGGTGCAGCCCTTTAGAATTCATTTCAATGTTTGTATAGCTCATGCGGTTGGAACATCGGCGGGATGCGCGCTCTTTGTACGTAACAGTATTGGGATTTTGGAGGAACAAGTCATTGTTTGCGAAAGTGACCGTTTTGTTATCCTGGATTTTTCATTCTGTGATTTATTGTGGCGTGTTGTGTGTCTTTATGCGCCTAACAAAGAAACCGACAGCAGATTTTTTTTTTTTGAGAACCTCGAGCAGTATTTGAAAACAGAGCGACATGTTATATTTATGGGAGACTTCAATTGCGTTTGCAGGCCAGAGGACCGAGCTAAAGTCCGTACTCTAAAGGATCAAAGTGTGCAGGTTCTGGATGAGCTCGTAGAGGAATACGACTTAATTGATATTGGCTGCATGTTATCACCCGGCAGTCAGGCACAGTTTACTCATTTCCAGGGTGAAAGCCATTCCAGGCTCGATCGCATATATATATCGGTGCATCTGGCGCCGCTCTGCGAAAACTACGAAGTCATTCCAGTATCCTTCTCTGACCACTGCATGGTTTTCCTTCACCTCAGGATAAAAATTAAAGGTGAGATTTAATTGGGATTTATGGAAATTTAATGCCAAACTTCTGGACGACAACAGCTTCGTGTGCGAGGTAAATAATTTACTGAAGTCATTGCATGTGTCTGGAGCCGAAAGCTGGTTGGAAAGGTGGGAAGGTTTCAAAAATGACGTAAAAATGAAAGCTATTGAGAGAGCGAGCATACTAAGACGCGAAGAAAAACAAAGAAATGGAATTGCACAGCCAGTTAAAACTATTGCTGAACATAGAATCTGCGCAGCCTGGTTTATGCATGAACCAGATAAAGGAAGTTAAAAAAAAGCTAGAGCAGGCCAATGAAGATAAGTACCGGGGGGCCGTTGTGCGGGCACGCACTGAGCGATTATGGATGGGTGAGGCGCCCACTAAGCGGTCACTGAGCGATGAAAAGAGCTATGCCTCGAAAAAAGAAATACAAAAAATAATGTACAGAAATGAAGAAACCACTCATCCAGAGAAGATAAAACGCGCTTTTTTTGAGCAATATCAAGCTTTGCTAGGACAGGAGCAAGTGAAGAAGGACGGCTTTGAACGTGAATATTTGCGATTAATGCCCAAATTAGATGAGAGTGAGAAGGAAAGACTTGAAGCTCCAATCAGTATAACAGAAATAGAGAAAGCAATTGACCAGTTAAATGCCGGGAAGTCCCCTGGGCCCGACGGCCTGGGAGCAGCTTTCTATAAAGTCTTTAAAGATGAACTAAGTCAGGTCCTGCATAGAGTAATCGAAGAAGCCTATGAAACAAAACAATTGCCGCCATCTTTCAAAGCTTCCCACGTTGTATTGATTCCGAAGTATGAGGACTCAGCAAGACTGCTTTTGGTGGGGTCTTATCGGCCGATAAGCCTCACCAATGTAGATTACAAAATCCTTATGAAAGGTTTAGGGAAAAGGACACAGAGCGTCATTAAAGACCTAGTGGGACCCCGCCAAACTTGTGGAATACAAGGACGAAGTATTACGACCAATATACATGTGGCGAGAAGTGTTTTTGAGTGTTGAGATACTTTTGATGGACGAGTTGCGATGATGCAGCTCGACCTAGCAAAAGCTTTTGATCGAGTGTGCCATGAAGTGCTTTTTAATCTCCTAGAATTTGTGAACATAGGAAGTGTTATTACAGAGGGAGTCAAATTGGCTTACTCTGATTGTGCAGTGCGAATTATTATAAATAAGAATCTCACCGAAAGACTGCCAGTGAAATCGTCTGTGAGGTAGGGCTGTCCATTATCCGCGTTGCTTTTTGCTTTATACCTAGAGCCGTTATGCTTGAGCATGATACAGAACGAAAGGATACGCGGTTTCGCGCTGGAAGCCACGGAGGTAAAAATGCTTGCATACGCAGATGATGTCGCTATTTTTTGTAGAGACAAAGAAAGCGTTCAAGAAACTGTTAGAGTGGCGGCTGATTTCTGCGCTAAAACGGACTGCCGTGTTAACTGGGAGAAATCATCTGGATTCTGGCACGGGGAGTGGGATCAAAAGCCTGAAGTGTTTGCCAATGTGCGATGGACAGCGCTGCCCTCAAAGTACTTGGGTGTACCACTTGACCAATACAATGGCACTGAGGATTACTGGAATAGGGAAATAGAGAATCTCAGAAGGAAAACACAATCATGGAACGGCCGGAACCTATCTATGTTCACACGAGCAACTGTTTGCAGCCTTTTCTTGGTTGCAAAAGTGTGGTATGTCTTGCAGGTATTGTTCATGTCGCGCGTAACCATACAAAAAATACATCGAATCTTTGCTGTTTTCGTGTGGGGAAGCACATGGGAACATACGACTCGGACAAATCTGTTTCTTTCGGTTCGAAAAGGGGGAGTGGGCCTTGTGCATTTGTTTATCAGACAGATTGTGTCGCGTTTTATTTTTCTGCGGGACCAGAATTATCCCTTTTTGTGTACTTTTGTGCAAGTGCGCCTGCGCAATGCTTTGCCTGAGTTTTTGGTGTCCTGTTCTAATAAAAGTACGACAGCCGTAAGAGGATTTTGGCGCGAAGTTGTCACGGCTTTTAACATGCTGAAAGTGCGTTTTTCTTTAGATTATTTAAGTTATGTGTCGAGAAAGAAACTGTATAAAGACTTGTTGGATGTCATGCAGCCTGCACCAGTGTATCGACAGCTTGGTTGCGGAGGCCCAGGGTAAGATGTTCTGAAAAGGGTGAAACGTATGCCAGTAAATCCTAACGTGAAAAGTTTTTTCTTCAAACTCCATGCTAACAATCTGCCAGTTAAAACCTGGCTAGAACAAAAGGGCATTTTTGTGCCATGGACGGTTAACTGTATGCTTTGCAAAAAGCCTGAGACAGTCGAGCATGTGTTCATAGACTGTTGGGATCCGGTATTCCATTGGGACATTCTACAAAGAACAATAAAGCAAGACCTGCCAATCACGCCGTATGGAATCCGGTTCTTAGCGGTAGAAGATGACCGAGATGTTCCTTATGACCTCATCATGCTACTGGGCCTCCACAGCATATGGAAAACCAGGATGTCAGTGAGAAATGCCGATGTGAATATTCGACCTGTCAGAGAAAATTTCATTGAAAGTGTTGTGCGTGTGCGGGAATGTTACCGAGCCCAATCGGAGCTACCCGAATGGCTTGGCGTGCTGGATGAACTTGCAGCCCTCAAGAAGTTTTAAACAACCACGTTGAGCATAGGCCGGTTCACGTGTTTTAGCGGTTTGTTTGTGTGTTTGCATGTTATCGTTGTCAAAACAGGCAATAAAGAAAAAAAAGTCGGTGGGTCAGTGGTAGAACACTCGCATGCCACGCGGGTGGCCCGGGTTCGCTTCCCGGCCGACGCATGTTTTGCTTCTGCGGCTTACGCAGCGAGCTACGATATAAATTGAAGGGCAGTATGCTGACGGAGCATCCGCGTCGGTGGTTCAGTGGTAGAATACTCGCCTGCCACGCGGGTGGCCCGGGTTCGATTCCCGGCCGACGCATGTTTTGCTTCTGCGGCTTACGCATCGAGCACGATATAAATAGATGGGCACTATGCTGACGGAGCATCCGCGTCGGTGGTTCAGTGGTAGAATACTCGCCTGCCACGCGGTTGGCCCGGGTTCGATTCCCGGCCGACGCATGTTTTGCTTCTGCGGCTTACGCATCGAGCACGATATAAATAGATGGGCACTATGCTGACGGAGCATCCGCGTCGGTGGTTCAGTGGTAGAATACTCGCCTGCCACGCGGGTGGCCCGGGTTCGATTCCCGGCCGACGCATGTTTTGCTTCTGCGGCTTACGCATCGAGCACTATATAAATAGATGGGCACTATGCTGACGGAGCATCCGCGTCGGTGGTTCAGTGGTAGAATACTCGCCTGCCACGCGGGTGGCCCGGGTTCGATTCCCGGCCGACGCATGTTTTGCTTCTGCGGCTTACGCATCGAGCACGATATAAATAGATGGGCACTATGCTGACGGAGCATCCGCGTCGGTGGTTCAGGATTCCATTTCCGGACGCCGAGGCGAACGGACGTGTGTGTCATGGGCTCCGTAGGAGCGGCTTCAGCGGCCCAGCAGGGCCGCGGTAACAGGATTTCTGGCTACGATGACCGGGATTATCAAGTGCTTTTGCCTCAGCTACCTACAGGGCGAGTTGTTTTAAACACTCTTTTTTTGCATGCCGATGTGCGTGAAAGGCCATATCGTGTGGAAGACTTCCGTGACACACTGGCTAGCCTAGGCCTGCTGTCTGAAGTTATCGCCCTGGGGGCGTATCAGATGAGTCATGTATGGGCTGTAACCTTCAAAAACGGAGACGGCGTGCAAAAGCTTTTGGCTTTGAAGGAATTGATTGTGAAGGAAAGGCGGTGCGTTGTGATAGACCCTAACAACCAAGCCTTGCGTATCAAGCTTCACTGGATGCTTCACAACGTACTGGACGATGACATACGTGCGGCGCTCTTGCCGTACGGAAGAGTGACGGACGTCTCCCGTGAACGGTGGCGGGCTCAAGGTGTGCAAGACAAAGCGTCCTCGACGCGCTTGGTGGCCTTAAATTTGAAGACGGGCGTGACGGTGGACGACTTGCCACATCAGATCCGTGTTGCAGGTGAACTGGCGCTTGTGGTGGTGCCCGGCAGGGCCCCGCTATGCTTGCGCTGTCGCAATACCGGCCACATTCGACGTGACTGCCGCGTGCCACGCTGCGCACTATGCCACCGATACGGCCACGGAGAAGAGCAGTGCGAGAAGACGTATGCCTCTGTCACGCAGAAAGCTACGAGGGAATTAGACGTCAACGACCTGTTGATGGATGAAGCCGAAGTTGAGGAATCTTTGAAAAGATCAGAGGAGAAGAGTGGCGAGGACGCGAAGTCTCCAGAACAGAAGTCCGGAGATGACCACAAGGCCAAGGCCAGTGATTCTGAGTCTCCCACTACTTCTAAACCGGAGCATGCTACATCGAACGCGTCTGCGGGTGCAAGCTCGCACGGCGGAACAATTCTAACAGACGATGCTGAGGCAATGGACGCGAGCGAGAAAGGCACAAGTGTGGTGGTGAAGAGAACTCATGATGAGCTAGCTACCCAGGATGGACAACCAAACGAGCCGAATAACGATGAACCCCCGCCAAAGACCCCGGGGGTGCGACGGGCGACGCTACGCCCGAAACCGAACATCCCGCCGGATAGAAAGTCGGCGGTGACGCCCACTTAGCGGACAAGCTTGGTGCCGTCGAAGGTGCCGGACTTCTGATTCGAAATGGAAGAGACAACGGAAACTTCGAGCAACACATTCGAGGTACGGTTGAAGATTTCACTGGACTTGGTTATGCTGTGTCATTTTGTAATTTTTCACCTTAGAATTGATAGAACAGTGTCAGTGATGTTTCTAATGACACCATTAGTATCTTTCTGCTTGATTTACTTGATTCAAAATGGCGAATAACTTAAATTCTTCCCTACGCATAGCGACCATTAATGTCAGAGGCTTGGCTGCAAGACGACGCCAATACCAGCTTAGCCGCCTTTGCATGGAAAACGAGCTAGATCTAATCGCGTTACAAGAAACAAAGGTGGAAGAACAAGAGCAGACTGATCGTATGGTGTCACCATTCACAACGTGTTTTAATGTCTGTGTATGCCATGCCGTAGGAAGATCTGCCGGCTGTGCTGTATTGATACGCAAAAGTGTGGGGATTATTGAGGAAATGATTACTGTGTCTGAAAATGGTCGCCTCATCGTCTTGGACTTTTCATTGACGGGGAAAAAGTGGCGTTTGGTTTGTGTCTATGCCCCCAACAATGTCAATGAGAGATGTATTTTCTTTGAACAACTTAATCAGTATCTGCCTTGTGAAAGAAATGTTATTCTGCTGGGAGACTTTAATTGTGTTTGCTTTTCGGAGGATAGATCGAAAGTGGCCTACGTACATGATCGAAGCGCCGACTTACTTAGGTCCTTGGTGGATGACTATAACTTGGAGGATGTAGGTCACACTATAACAAGCGGCGGGCGGCCACAATTCACTCACGCCCAGCAGGGTAGTCAAGCAAGGCTTGACAGAGTTTACGTGTCCCTAGCTCTAATCCCCCACTGCAATAGCTACAATGTTATACCTGTTTCATTCTCTGATCACAGCCTCGTAAGTTTCGTCATTGGCAATAAGCAAAAGCAGCCACGATTTAACTGGCACCTGTGGAAGTTGAATGCTAAACTGCTCAATGATGAACCCTTTGTTAAAGGAGTTGAAGGAAAATTAGGGCGGCTAGTGAATGATGAGCCCGAAAATTACTCGGCTGCCTGGGAACAACTTAAAAATGAAGTAAAAATGGCAGCGATTGAAAGAGCAAGCATCAAGCGTCGAAATGAGATGAAGAATGAGAAAGCTCTGCAGCGCCAGCTAGAATACTTGTTAAACGCTGTGAGTTTGGAGCCTGAAAAAGTGGCAGACGAAATAAGAAAAACCAAAAGTGAACTTGAGGTGATAGACAATGAAAGATATAGGCAGCTATGTTTCGTGCACGAGGTGAACGATTATGGCTTGGGGAAGCACCGAATAAACGCACTCTTACTGACGAGAAAAGGTATGCATCAAAAAATGAAATCAAACAGATCCGCTATAAGAACGAGGTGACGGGTGAGCAGAAAAAGATAGAGCAGGCGTTCGTGGAATATTATCGCGAGTTGTTTAGCAACGTTACTCGTGTCAGCGAGACTTTCATCACAGAATTCATGACTGGTATGCCAAAGATAGCAGATGACGTCAGGGAAAGTCTTGAGGAAGAGATAAGTGTCCGCGAAATCGAGGCCGCTATCGGCGAACTGCCGGCAGGAAAGTCCCCTGGACCAGATGGCTTAGGAGCCACATTTTACAAAGCGTTCGCCCATCAACTAGCATATGTGTTGCATCGCGTTATCAATGAGGCGTATAAAACAAGGCGGGTGCCACCGTCCTTCAGAGCTGCTCATATCGTCTTGATTCCTAAGACGGATGATCGTGACAAGCTGCTGTCAGTAGGTTCATACAGGCCTATCAGCCTTACGAACACCGATTACAAAGTGTTTATGAAAGTGCTCGCGAAGCGGGTGCAAGGCGTGATCAAGCACTTAGTTGGGCCGCATCAAACATGCGGCATCAAAGGTCGAACAATCTTCACGAACACTCACGTAGCCAGAAATGTGTTAGAATGCTGCGATGACATGGACGGCCAAGTTGCCATGTTGCAACTCGATTTGGCGAAAGCTTTTGACAGGGTGTCACACGAGGTCCTTTTCTGCATATTGAAGCATGCAAATGTAGGCAGCACAATTTTAGACGGTGTAATGATGGCCTATCGCGATTGTTGTACCCAGCTCATAATAAATAAGTCACTAACGGAAAAGGTTCCAGTGCAATCTTCAGTAAGACAGGGATGTCCACTGTCTCCTCTCCTGTTTGCTATATATGTCGAACCCTTTTGTTTAGCAGTAATTCATAAAACAACAATACGAGGTTTCAGAATGCATTCTACTGAGGTAAAACTGTTGGCGTATGCTGATGACATAGCCGTATTCTGTCAAGATCGCGAGAGTGTGTTGGAAGTGATCAACCTCGCTAAGGCTTTCTGTAAGCTGACGGGCTCAGAGATAAACTGGGAAAAAAGTGTTGGTATATGGCACGGTAACTGGGACATCAAACCAGAAAGGTTTGCTTGTACGACATGGACAGGCACACCTACGACGTATCTTGGTGTGCCATTCGAGCACTATCAGGAACCCGCAAGGTACTGGAGTGATGCAACGGAGAGAATGAAGGAAAAGACGGGAAACTGGCAGGGCCGCGGCCTTTCAATGTTTGCGCGTGCCTCTGCTTGCAATTTGTTCTTGATAGCCAAAGTTTGGTATGTGTTGCAAGTGCTGTGTATGACCCGCGCAAATGTGCAGAAAATGCATCGGGTTTTTGCTGTGTTCATATGGGGCTCAACTTGGGAGAGGGTGAGTCGTACCAACCTTTTCCGCTCAGTCCGCGATGGAGGCCTGGGTCTTTCTCATTTGTTTATTAGGCAGATTGTGTCACGTTTCTTTTATCTGCGCGATCAAAGCGACAGTTTCTTGCGCACAGTCATACAAGTTCGACTTGCGAAAGCGCTTCCTGAATTTATTGTGACTACAAGTGATATAAGATGTCGCCGTGTTACTGGTTACTTCCATGAAATTGTTGTTTCCCTCCGCATGTTGCATTCAAGGTTTTCAATGGATTACCTCTGCTCTGTTACAAAAAAGCAACTGTATGCAGACTTAATTGAAAATCTACAGCCGACACCAATGTACAGGTCTGTTTACTGTGGGGGCCCAGGAAAGGACGTTTTAAAACGGGTTAAAAAAATGCCCGTAAGACCTTCAGTGAAATCCTTTTTCTTTAAGCTGCACACGAACACACTACCCGTAAAATCATGGATAGATCAGAAAGGGATATTTGTACCCTGGACAATTAACTGCTTACTCTGCAAAAAACCAGAAACTATTGAACACGTTTTTATTGACTGTTGGGACCCTATATTCCATTGGGACATACTGCAGCGAACTCTAAAGAAACAACTTCCAATAACGCCATACGGGATCCGGTTTCTCCCAGTCAAGTGTGATGAAGGCATTCCCTTTGATATGTTCATGCTACTGGGCCTCCACAGTCTGTGGCAAACCAGAATGGCAGTCCGCCATGCAGATGTTAATGTTCGGTCTGTACGCGAAAATTTCATTCAGCATATGGTCTACATGAGAGAAGTCTATCAGGCGTTACCCGAACCCCCTGAGTGGATTAATGTATTTGATGGAATGGTGTGTCTGAAGAAATTTTGACTGTATTCCGCCAACCGAAGTCAGGCTGGTGTGTTTTGTCTGTATATTGAGTGTCATGATACCGGTAATAAAGAAAAAAAAAAGCGTCGGTGGTTCAGTGGTAGAATACTCGCCTGCCACGCGGGTGGCCCGGGTTCGATTCCCGGCCGACGCATGTTTTGCTTCTGCGGCTTACGCATTGAGCACGATATAAATAGATGGGAACTATGCTGACGGAGCATCCGCGTCGGTGGTTCAGTGGTAGAATACTCGCCTGCCACGCGGGTGGCCGGGGTTCGATTCCTGGCCGACGCATGTTTTGCTTCTGCGGCTTACGCAGCGAGCTACGATATAAATTGATGGGCAGTATGCTGACGGAGCATCCGCGTCGGTGGTTCAGTACCCCATGGAACAAAAAAACCCCTTTCGACCATCCACGGTTTTACAGTGAGAGTTCCCGTATGGAGTTTAAAAAAGAAAGACTTTACACCAGCTGGGATTGACATTGCTTTCACGCGCTTTAAAACGTTCTTCCCAAGGCCTGCTCTGTAAAGAGACCGATATAGCGCTACGGGCAGAACCACATCGCAGAGATCTTTATAGAGCTTTTTCCCATTGACTTCGCTCAGATATTCAAGTGAAAAACGTGTTGACAGAAACCTGCACGAAATCACGACTTCACGCAGAAAGCCATGGACGCCGCCAGGCAAACTCCCGACGGGCACAACCATATTAGGCAGCTGCATCCCCAAGCGAAGTTGACAGATAGTACGTAAGAAAGGATGGTTCACATCCCTGAAGAAAAAGAAGCGATTGTATAATATGCAGAAAAGAAGAAACAATTGAGCATGTGTTCCTGCAGTGTTGGGATGCTGTGTTCCTCTGGGATGTGCTCCAGCGTACCATCAAAAAAGAGTTTCCACTTGACGCCTATGGAATTCGTTACTTACCAATAGAAAGTGATGACGGAACCCCTTTTGACTTGATTATGTTAATGTGCCTGTATAGTATTTGGAAATGCAGAATGGCGGTTCGGCACGCTGATCCTGATGTAAGACCTGCATGACTGTATTTTAGAGAAAGCATCAGAAACTTTTTTGAGGAGCAAAAGTTGCAGGAATGTGTCCCAGAATGGCTGTCACGTTTGGAACCGTTATTGTCGATGAAGGACTTTTAAGTACGTCCGCACAAGGTGTGCGGTCGTTTTTAACTTAGTGGGTGATTGCGGTTTGTTTTGTACGTATATGTGAATACCGGAAATAAAGAAAAAAGCGTCGGTGGTTCAGTGGTAGAATACTCGCCTGCCACGCGGGTGGCCCGGGTTCGATTCCCGGCCGACGCATGTTTTGCTTCTGCGGCTTACGCATCGAGCACGATATAAATAGATGGGCACTATGCTGACGGAGCATCCGCGTCGGTGGTTCAGTATCCGATGACGCAGAAAAGTTAAAGCAGGTCACAGCATATCGTCCTATCGCCCTCACAAACGTAGATTATAAAGTTTTCATGAAGATTTTAGCCCGTAGACTACAGTCAGTAATTCAAGATATAGTCGGTCCCCACCAGACGGGTGGGATCAAGGGACGCTCTATTGTTTCCAATATTCATAGAGCGAGGTGTGTGCTGGAATGTTGTGATAACACAAATAGCTGTGTAGCCATCCTTCAGCTAGATCTTGAGAAGGCATTTTATTGTGTTTCGCGCGATATCTTGTTCTGCATACTCGACCATGTGAATGTAGGGTCCATTATTTGCGAGGGAGTGGCCTTGGCGTACCGGAGCTGCAGGACAAGATTAATTGTAAATAAGAGTTTGGGGGCCCCCATTAGCCTGCAGCGTTCGGTGCGCCAGGGTTGTCCCCTCAGCCCTCTTCTATTCTGCATTTACATTGAAGCGTTATGTTTGAATATCATGGAAAGTGAAAAAATTCGAGGCTTCCAGCTGCAGGCGGCAGAACTTAAGCTGCTGGCTTATGCGGATGATGTCGCGGTGTTCACAGTGAACCGGGAAGGTATAACCGAGGCCGTGGCACGCGTAAAAGAATTCACCAGGTCGCCGGTAGTAAAGTGAATTGGTCAAAGTCCTTGGGGCTTTGGCACGGAGAATGGCCAACGAAGCCCGGCAATTTTGCAAACGTGTCCTGGGTGACGACCCCAGTAATGTACTTAAGCGTCCCACTGGACGGTTATCGCGATAGCGATTCGTACTGGAAAGCACAGACGCAAGCCACGCGTGAAAAGGCGGAGGGGTGGAAAGGGCGACACCTTTCAATTTTTGCAAGGGCCACAGTGTGCAATCTGTTTTTTATGTCTAGGCTGTGGTACGTGATGCAAGTGTTGCATTGTGCAAGGATGAACGTACAGAGACTGCACCGGATCTTTGCCGTTTTTTGTGGGCTGCGGACTGGGAACACTGCAGCCCGACCAATTTGTATAGGCGGGTGAAGGATGGCGGCCGGAGTCTGGGACGCTTATTTCTGCGGCAGATTGTACGCAGATTTTGTTTTGTGCGCGATGTAAGCGATCCGTTTTTGCGCACTGTGTGCCAATTAAGGCTCGGAAATGCACTGCCGGACTTTGTTGTCTCAACCGAAAGTTTCTCGGGACGTATTTTTGGTTACTTTAGAGAGGTTGTCGCGAGTGTTCGATTCCTGTCTGTTCGATTTTCGTATGAATATTTATGTTCTGTAAGCAGGAAGAAGCTGTATAAATATTTGTGCGATGTAGTTCTTCCACAACCTATGTACAGGGCCTTATACAATGGAGGCCTGGGGCGCGACGTACTTAAGCGTGTGAAGGCGATGCAGGTGCCGCCAAGTGCAAAAACTTTTTTCTTTAAATTACATACCGGAACACTACCAGTAAAGGAATTCTTGGAAAGGAAGCATTTATTTCTACCTTGGGGATCACATTGTTTAATTTGTAAACAACCAGAAACAATAGACCACGTTTTTTTGCACTGTTGGGAGGGGGTATACTTTTGGGACATCTTACAAAGGACTTTAAAAAAGGAATTTCCGCTCGACTCTCATGGTATTCGGTACTTGCCTGTAGAGAGTGAGGATGGGACACCATTCGACCTTATTATGCTAATGGGCCTCCATTGTATTTGGCGCTCCAGAATTGCAGGATATCATCGCGATCCTGATGCACGGCCAGCACGGATCTATTTTCGGAAGTGCATGCATAAGCATATTGAAGTTCAGAAACTTGCTCCTGAAGCTCCCGAGTGGCTCGAAAGAGTCGAGCCTTTGGTGACGCTTAAGGAGTTTTAACGTGACGAAGCCACGCACCGCTTGGCGGATAGTGTTGTTAGTTATTGCTTATTGTGCTCTAAGTGTATTTGTGTATTGTGGTTCTTGCCGAAGTAATGCAATAGAGGAAAAAAAATGCGTCGGTGGTTCAGTGGTAGAATACTCGCCTGCCACGCGGGTGGCCCGGGTTCGATTCCCGGCCGACGCATGTTTTGCTTCTGCGGCTTACGCATCGAGCTACGATATAAATTGATGGGCAGTATGCTGACGGAGCATCCGCGTCGGTGGTTCAGGATTCCCTTTCCGGCCACCGAGCGTGACGGACGTGTGTGTCATGGGCTCCGTAGGAGCGGCTTCAGCGGCCCAGCAGGGCCGCGGTTACAGGAATATTGGATCAGACAATGATTACCAAGTTGTTTTGCCTAGTTTGCCAACAGGGCATTTTGTTTTGAACACCGTTTTTCTACACTGTGATGTTAAGGCCCGCCCGTATCGGGCAGAAGATTTTCGCGACGCGCTCGCCGAGTTATCGCTCCTGCCGGAAGTGATTGCCCCCGGAGCCTACCGCATGAGCCATGTGTGGGCGGATACTTTCAAGGACGAAGATGCGGTGAAAAAGTGCCGCTGTATCGTAACTGATCCTGCCAACCAGGACGTTCGCATGAAAGTGCATTGGCTGCTGCACAGCGTGCCCGACGAAGACGTACGGCTTGCCTTCGCGCCGTGCGGGAAGGTTACAGACGTCGGCCGAGAGCGTTGGCGGGTGCATAGCCTACCAGATAAGGGCTCAACTACCAGGCTGGTCACCTTGAAGTTGAAGCCGGGCGTAAAGCTGGACGACCTGCCGCACCAGGTGAGCGTCGCCGGCGAGTTGGCCCTCGTAGTCGTGCCAGGCAGGGCTCCGCTCTGCCTTCGTTGCCGTGGCACGGGCCACATTCGTCGTGACTGTCGCATCCCTAAGTGCAGTGCATGCTGACGCTTCGGTCGTGAGAGCAGCCATTGCGAGAGGACGTATGCCAGCGTAACAGGACCGACAACCATGGACGACGCCTCAAACCTGCTCATGGACGAGGCGGACATGGAGGAGGCAGCAACGGCGGCAAGTGTGACAACGGAGGTAGCCGAAAAGGCGGCGATTCCACTGCCGCAGCAGGGACAACCCGGAACTGAAGCGGTTACTGCAGAGCTGCAACAACCGCCTTCGCAGGATTCTTCGACAGTTCCGAGTGCCGAGCTGAAGACCTCAGTTGATTCTGAGGTGTCTCCTAGCACTTCAGAACCCGAGGATATGGACAGCCTTAGCTGTTCAGCCAGACTGGCGGGGAAACGACCACACGACAAGACCCTTAGCGTTGGGATGAAGGAGGACGGCGGGGGTGGAGACGAGCCACCGACCAAAGCCCCAGGTATGCGGAGGTCTACCTTGAAGCCGCGACCGAGCATTCCGGTCGATTCGCGGCAGGCGGGTAAACCGCCTCCGTAAGCCGCCTCCGTAAACTTGGTTGGTCTAGCTAAGGTGGGTTGGGAGGGGTTTCCGTAAACGCCATGGCCCTCATCCTGAGAGGTTCGTTTTTTTGTGTGTACGGGCTAGGAAAGAGGCGCCAAGTCTACTTTGAGTGCCATTTTTGTTTGGTCTAGTTTTATTTTTTTCTTCCCTGGCTTTCGACGCGCTTATCGCCACAGTGTCATGAGCACAGACCCCTGGGCTATTGTAATGGGCACCATTCTACCGTGTAGCCATGGCGGTTAATATCGAAAGAGCGCTACGGGTAGCGACGTTAAACGTACGGGGCCTCGGAGCAAGACGACAATGTCAGCTAAGTCGCCTTCTGTTAGATAATGACGTGCATATAGTGGGAGTCCAAGAGACAAAAATTGAGAGCCAGGAGCTCACCTACCGAATGGTGTCCAATTTTCGTGCTCATTTCGACGTGTGTATTTCTCACGCGAATGGTGGATCAGGTGGTTGCGCCATATTCATACGCAACAAGTTTGGAATCTGTGTGCAGTCAGTATTTTCATGTGACAGTGGACGCCTCTTAATTGCTGATATCGTCTTTGGCGAATTGGAGTGTCGCGTCATCTGTTTATACGCGCCGAATATTGACATGGAGCGGCGGGCATTCTTTGAAAGGCTTGAGGCGTACCTAAACTGTCAGAAAGTGATAATACTGCTTGGCGATTTTAACTGTGTTTGCAGTGTTGATGACCGCGCAAAACATTCGCGTGTTCGTGAGAAGAGTGCAGAACTTCTTAATACACTTGTGCACGAATATGACCTTGAAGACATTGGTAGCGTTTTCGCCAGCGGCACTCGTCCGCAGTTTACGCACTTCCAGCAAGAAAGCCATGCAAGGTTAGACAGATTATATGTCTCTGCTGAATTGATACCCTTGTGTAGCGAGTACGAAGTGAAACCCATCGCATACAGCGATCACTGCTTGGTAACGGCCACTTTTGGAAAGACGCAGAAAAAAACGAATCTTTAGCTGGGACTTGTGGAAAATGAATGCGCAGCTGTTGTATGACGAAGCTTTTGTCGACGCTGTAACGAAAGAACTGAAAAATTTGACTGCAAGCGAGTCAGAAAGTTACGCCATTCGTTGGGAAGATTTTAAGCAGAAAGTAAAAGCAATGGCTATCGAAAGAATTAGTGTCATTCGACGCGATCAGAAAGAAGCAGAGACAAAGCTTCGCCAGCAACTGCAGTTTTTTGTTAGTATGGAGAATGTGGAACCTGGTCTGTGTGTTAGCGGAATAAAGGAAGTGAAAACTGAACTTGAACGGATAGATTCGGAAAAGTACAAGGCGGCAGTAGTGCGATCAAGGTCCGAGAAGCTGTGGGCGGGAGAAATGCCAACCAAGCGGGCTCTCTCAGATGAAAAGAGATACGCATGTCAAAAAGAAATCCGCCAGCTAGCTATAGGTGACAACATCACGTCTAACAGAAATGAAATTAAGCAAGCGATTGCCGAGCACTTTAAAGAAATTCTAAGTCATCCACGGGACCTTAAAGATTGTTTCCAAAAAGAATTCCTTCCATTGATGCCAAAGCTTGACAAAGAAGTAAGGACACAGCTAGAACAACCAATCACACCAAGTGACATAGAATGCGCAATTAATGAGTTGGCCGTCGGGAAAATACCTGGCCCGGATGGCTTAGGGGCCATTTTTCTATAAAACCTGCCGGTCTGAGGTTGCCCAAGTTCTTTACCATGTTGTTAGCGAAGCGTATGACCAGAAAAGACTGTCCTTGTCCTTCACAACCTCACATATCGTGCTAATCACGAAGAATGATGATGCTCAGAAACGTTTGTTGCCAGGCTCATATCGCCCAACAACTCTTGCTAACGTCCTCGAGTGTTGCGATGCCCTGGGCGATCACGTCGCGAAGATGTAGCTTGACCTGGCAAAAGCCTTCGACCGCGTCTCGCATAAGGCATTGCTCTGCATACTTGAACACACGAATGTGGGCAGTATGATTACGGAAGGCGTCACAGACTACAGGCTGCCGAAGTCAAAATTCTTGCGTACGCGGATGGCATCGCGGTGTTCTGCGCCAGCAAAGATAGCATTAGGGAGGCAACTAATGTCGTCGAAAAGTTTTGTGATGCGACTGGAGCCCAGATAAACTGGGATAAAAGTCATGGCTTCTGGCATGGCGATTGGGTGGACACACCAGAAGCCTTTTGTCGGCTTACCTGGTCAATGGTGCCAACGCAGTACCTTGGTGTGCCTCTCGGAAACTATCGCGACCCTGAACCATACTGGAGAGATCAAGCCTTGAGGGCTTCTTCACTCTTTTTAGGACGTCCTGTCCTGGGCCACCGCGATGTGGAGAACGGTAAAAAGGTACAGAGAGCATGACATCTAAAGAAAAGGGGAACGGGTGGCAAGGCAAACAACTGTCGATGTTTTCTAGAGCCACTGTCTGCAACCTTTTTCTAATATCTAAAATCTGGTACGTCATGAATGCGTTGTGTGCGGCGAGGATGAGCATTCAAAAAATGCACCTGGCTTCAGGATAAAGGACTCTTCATTCCCTGGAACACTGTCTGCTTTTTATGCAAGAAACCCGAAACAATAGAGCATGTATTTCTAGACTGCTGGGACCCGATCTTTCATTGGGATGTACTCCAATGAACTTTAAAAAAACAGTTACCCCTGGATCCGTACGCCATACGTTTCTTGCCTGCAAATACCTCAGAGGAAATACCTTATGACCTCATTATGGTCCTGGGCCTCCACGCGGTGTGGAAAACACGAATGCAGTTCGAACACGCGGACTTGGTTGTTCGCCCGGTTCGAGAACATTTCATTGAGAGCGTTGTGTGCTTCAGAAATGTGTACAACGCACTGCCTGATCCACCGCAATGGATATCTGTACTTTATGGATTAATGTCGCTCAAAAATTTTTAAAGTCGTGTTGGCCAAAGTGTGGCCGCCACGTTTTATTTCTTGTAAACCTCTTGAGTTGAACGTCAAAATCTGCAATAAAGAAAAAAAAAAAGCGTCGGTGGTTCAGTGGTAGAATACTCGCCTGCCACGCGGGTGGCCCGGGTTCGATTCCCGGCCGACGCATGTTTTGCTTCTGCGGCTTACGCATCGAGCTCGATATAAATAGATGGGCAGTATGCTGACGGAGCATCCGCGTCGGTGGTTCAGTGGTAGAATACTCGCCTGCCACGCGGGTGGCCCGGGTTCGATTCCCGGCAGACGCATTGCTTTACTTTTGCCGGCTTCCGCATCGAGCACGATATAAATAGATGGGCAGTATGCTGACGGAGCATCCGCGTCGGTGGTTCAGTGGTAGAATACTCGCCTGCCACGCGGGTGGCCCGGGTTCGATTCCCGGCAGACGCATTGCTTTACTTTTGCCGGCTTACGCAGCGAGCTACGATATAAATTGATGGGCAGTATGCTGACGGAGCATCCGCGTCGGTGGTTCAGCCATTCCGTCACGCCACCGAGCGTGACGGACGCAGGATCATGAGCTCCCACGGAGCGGCGACAGCGGCCCTTGCCGGCCGCGGAAACAGGCTAGATGTAAAGGCCGGAATACATGCGAGGATTTTTTTCACGAAAAACGCGCGTCAGAAAGCGCCGCGGCGGCGCTGCAAAGAGAGTTCGCTGGGCACGCATACATGGAGCGGAAAACCGGCGGACGCCGCCTCAGTGTGGGCCTACGAACTGAAAATATTTTCGCCAAAAAGAAATAAACAAATGAGCTTTAGAAACCATTCTTCTTTGCTTATAACAACTAAGTACAACAGAAACATTCTAAACATTTGTTTACGATTGACGTTAGCCGCTTTTAAGAATGTTTCGGTATTTTTGCGCCTGTTTAAGCGGAGCGCGCGCGCTGGATGGCTACACTGTGTGCAGACAACGAGGTACAGCTAGTACAGCGGCGAGCTTTTTGGCCCGATCTAGTCTAGTTCACTATAGCCCGATCTTTCGTCCTCTTGATCGTTCGCTTCTCTCTACAATCACTTTGGGTTCGGAGGCACTGCGAGAGGCGCAGAATATAAAGAAGTGCGCGTAGCTTGGCCAGACTACTCGACTCTCCATGGGGGTACTCGGTCGGCTACTTCTTCTAAAGAAGAGGTTGCTCCTGGCGAAGGCGAAATAACTCGAAGAGAAGAAGAGAAGAAAAAGGAGATTTTGGGTGCATCCCGTATGGGAGGCACGAAAACAGGAGGGCGAGTACCACACCTCGGTAAGTACGTTTTGGCTGATTGCTAGCGACTGACCGATTGTCCTCTCTTCTGCTTCTCGTCTAATGCTCTGGTGCAGGCGGAATCGTAGCTCATCTCTCCGATTAAAAGTTTTAACTTTACCTGCTTTCGCGTGGCATGAGCATGAGATTTTCTTCCGTTTGGAGAACATCACAGATCAGACAGCTCTTGCAGCATGTTTTCAATAATTTGCGCGTTCGGGGTGTCAGCTGGGCATAGTAAATATACGTGGATTACATTCAAGTATGCGCAAAAAAAATTGAGAATAGCTTTGTATAGGCCGCGATTGTGCTCAAAAAATGTGAGAATAGCCTCGTATAGGCCGCGATTTCAGGGATTCCATCCTGGTGTCTTCCAACGTATATTTTTGAACCGTCGGTCACGTCAGCCTCCGCGTCCGTTCTGCATGGGCCATGAAACGCAGTCGGGCGGTCAGGATTCCCCGCGAAGGCGTGTATTATTTCACAAGCAACACGTGTTCGCTGCGCACCGCTCCCGATCCCATGCTACTGACAAGAATGGTAAAGGAAAAGTTTTCCTTCGAGTGGCGACAAAGGCTGTACAACCCTTAGAAAAACAGGCATTAAAAAAAAAAAGCTGCAGGTCTTCGTGTGATTTTGCTTGCAAAGAGCCCATTGAAGCGAAATGAAAGAGTAGGACGGAAATTTTAACGTTTTCATGAAATAATGGTATACCGCTGACAGTTTACTTTTGTTTTCTGTCATTATTTCAGTACAAACTCATGAGGAAGGACCCGGAGATGTTTTTTCAATACTGTAGGATGACTCCGCAGCAGTTTGACGAGCTGCATAGGATCATCCAAAGGGATTTGGAGCACCAGTTCCTTTGCAGGGAGCCTCTCTGTTCTGAAGAGAGGCTGGCCATCACCCTCAGGTATACTGCAGCGTTTGTGACACCTATGTCGTCATGCATGTTATTAATTTTTCATTGTATGCAGATACCTTTCCTCGGGAATGGCCATCAAACAGGTGGCCATGGTGTTCCGAGTTGCACCGTCAACCTGTCGAAAGGTGATCCACAATACATGCAGAATTATCTGGAAGCATTTGTGGAGCCACTGTATGTTCCGGTGAGTACTGCTTGTCTTAATTTACTGCTCCCTGTTGTGGAGCTTGAGTAGAAAATGTTGAACATATATATATATATATATATATATATATATATATATATATATATATATATATATATGCTTGGTATTTGTATTTATTCTAATATTGTTGTGTTAAGTCTAAGCAGTGTTCCCTGGGATGAAATTTGTCTTTTTGGCACACTTTCTAACACTCTGCCGCTGTCTTTAACTTCATTTTTGGGCTTATATACATTTCCCCACATATCTCCTCCTGAAAAATGCTACAACAGTGACACAATTTTGTGTGTATTCTGTGTATTCTGTGCATTCATGTCACCTCTGCGTGTGTGTGTGTGTTTTTTTTTTTTTTGTTTGTTTCTTTTGGCCATCGCAGTGCCATTTTCTGTATTTATTTATTCTTTTATTCGTTTTTTTTTTTCCACTCCTGCAAGCGAGGAACCTTTCCATGTGGTCACCATATGCGAACCACACGGACACTTAAGCGCAGACACTTAAGCGCAGCCGCAACCTGTGCGTGCTCGTGCTATCTCCTAAAGTCGCGCGGGGCCACACAGACGCGGCTAGAAGCCATACTGACGCACACAATTGGCAGGCACTTACCTTCTTTTGTTAACCACCCCCACGTTTTTTCCCTCTTCCGAACTAGTCGCGTGCCCGCCCAGGCCGCCTCCCTCTTTCACCTGTTTCAAGCGGCGCCTTTGCTGGACCATCTTGGCGTTTGGGTTTCCTTCCTCTTTTCCCTGTGTTTTTTTCTCATCTTTAATTTTTTATCTTTCTTTATTTGCTGATCTTTTTTCTTTACAAGCCCTCTGTGTGCCATGTTCACTGCTATAAGAAGATGCATCCGTGCACTGTATGATCACTCTTGAAAAAGACCAGTCCCTGGTCGAAACGTTGAATAAATCTGTTAAGTTTTTCAATGTGACTTCCCCAACTTATTATATATTTAGTCAGTTGCCTTGAAGATTTTCTTATTCCTTATATTGCGATCATGGCACCTGAGAAAGTCACGGCGAAAAACATCACCTGGAGGTTTCCAAGCACCTCAACGGCTACAGTAATCATCGGCGATTCCCAAATCAAGCATCTCCATAATCACTTTCATCCTGGGCGGAACGGGACTCCCGCCTTTATTTTTCAAAATGGAGCCACTGTCGAAGACGCAATACACCTGCTGGACTTCGTGCCTCGCACTGCCACAACAGTGGTGCTGCATGTCGGCACCAACGACGTTTCGAAGCAGCCAGCAAGCACCACATTCCAGCGGTACCGGCAGCTGATCAGCACTATCAAGGAGAAGCGGCCGACCGTGACCAAAATTTATGCAACTTTGGTGCTCCCTCGATCTCCCAATCGCCGCACGGGTGGTCGTAACCGGCGTTTCGTGGAGCGGTGCAACCGGGAGGCTTGCAGGTTCAACGACCTTCTGCGCAGGTACTGCTGTCGCACGAGGGGAGTCTTCTATATCGACCATGGGCTCCAATGGATTCCGACCGGCCGGGTTCTTGCTGCGGACGGCCTTCATCCGAGTTTCGAGGGCGTAGCCCTAATTGCGGGCCATCTGCAGCACATAATCCTACAGGACTCGGCACGAAGCCAGGCACGGTGGCTGGACCACGCTTCGTGCGAACCATCGAGCAATATGACGCCAAGATGCCCGAGTCCGGACCTCCCCCCTCCACCGCCGCCAGCAGCGGAGCGCCGCTACGACCTGCGTAGCAGGTCATTCTCGGACGTTGCCCGCCAGGGTGCTTCAAACTGACGCCATTGTGTGCTCCCAGGTGAACTTTCCAGCTCTGAACCTTCTAGAACATTTTTAAAGGGTCGCAAAATTGTTGAAAAAAGAATAAGATATCAGCACCACGTCAGTACTTTAACTTCTTACAAGAGAGATAATGTTGTACCAAAGGGTTTAAGGATATATGTGAAACCAGCCGTGTCAGAACTGTCACCGAGCCACGTGGCAAAATGGAGGGAGATTTTGAATGACGCATCTATTAGGCTTTTGAATGTCGTGATAGAACATGATGAATCTTGCCTTGATCGCTTGCGGCAACAAGAAAAAGAATTTTTTGAATGTAATTCTCTGACAGAGAACGAGATGCGCACTTTGGAAGACTTCAAAGCCAAAAAAAGTAGCCTATTATTTGCCAAAAAACAAAACAAACTCAGTCGCGACGGTATTGCTGCTCCTAACGAGAGTCTAGAAATGATAAACATAGCCGGAGATCCTGCTAACAGTGAACATGGCTCTGATAGTAAACAAACATGTAAGGGTGTCTCTATAGTTAATCTCTCGGATTCAGACCTATCCAACGAAGAGCGGAGCATCTTATCGAAAGGCCTGAGCTTTTGCCCTGCCAGCGGAAACTTGAATGAGCTCCAGTTTTACAAAGACTTGGACAATTTTGCCCGTCGCCTTCGGCTCCTTGAGTACTATGACAATAAGTCTCAGAACAAACACGCTGGACCATCTGTTCCTTCAACTATGCACTGGACTCCACCTCCACAGCGCGACAAATGCCTCGATCTTTACATAAAGGCCGTGCACAGTGATATACTGTCCGAATATAAAAGGCGCTCATATTGCCGAAAAAATCTTTCACACAAAGAACAAATTGCCTTGAAGTCCCTCGCCACCCGGTCCGACATAGTAATAAAGCCCGCAGACAAAGGTGGTGCAATTGTCGTAATGAATACCAGAGACTACAAGAATGAGGCAGAGCGACAGCTAAGCAACCAATCTTTTTACAAACGTGTAGCTTCCGACCCAACATCACATTTCAAACACCTGGTCCAAACCACTCTAGATGACCTCGTAAAAGAGAACAAAATAACTGATAAAGTTGCCAGGTCTTTACTTCCGTTGTCTCCCATCCCCGGTAGGTTCTACCTTTTGCCAAAAATACATAAGGAAAATAATCCAGGACGACCAATTATTTCCGGAATAGGAACCACGTCAGAAAAAATTTCCAGTTTTGTCGACAGCTTAATCAGAGACATACCACCAACTTTTCCTTCGTTTGTGAAAGACACAACTCATTTTCTTTCTGACATAATTGATATGTTCATTCCAGAAAACAGCATACTCGTTACCCTCGATGTCGTGTCCCTATACACCAACATACCCCATTCGGATGGGATCAGGGCAGTCGCTAATGCTTACAGAGGTTCCAAAGTGGAAAGACCAGTGGATGGCACGACCCTTGAAACACTTCTGCATCTGGTGCTGGAAATGAATAACTTTGAATTTGATGGCGACCACTATGTGCAAATAAGTGGCACATCAATGGGCACAAGAGTAGGTCCTAATTATGCCAATATATTTATGGGCATTCTGGAAACTGAATACCTGGAGAGCTGTCTCTTCAGACCCCTTTTTTATAGGAGGTTTATAGATGACATATTTCTTATATGGTGCCATGGTGAAGAAGAGCTACTGAAATTCATTGCTAACTTTAATAATGCTCACAGAAGCATCTCTTTTTCCCACACCTACTCGACATCTACGATCAGCTTTCTGGACATCAAACTTCAGATCTCGCAAAACAAGCTTGTCACCTCCGTGTTCAGGAAGCCAACGGACAGGCACCAGTACTTGCACTTTGAAAGTAGCCACGTTAAACATTGCAAGAAAGGAATACCATATAGCCAGGCTCTGAGATTTAAGCGTATCTGCTCGCGTGAAGAGGACTTCGCTTCTAACTGTGAGATACTCCGCAAGGATTTAGTCCGACAGCGCTACCCGAGGTCTATCATTGACGATGCCTTGGAAAAAGCTGCAGCACATGATCGCCGTACAATGCTAAATAGCACCAAGACTGCGCAGACGAACTACCCAACTAATCTGATATTAACGTACTCTCCATCAGCACCGAATGTTAATCCTATTCTCAGAAAGCATCACAACATTCTCCTTCAGAGCGACAAAATGAAGCGCTTGCTTCCCGAAGCCCCCCGTGTCGTATATCGGAGGGCAAAAAATATCAAAGATGCCGTAACCTCCTCGAAACTAGACAACGGTGTAGTCTCAGGGTGCACACCTTGCAATAAACCGCGCTGCAAACTCTGTCCAATGATAAATAAGGTCACAGAAGCTCACAGCACAGCATCGTCTTTCTCATTCAAAATTCGAGGAGATTTCAACTGTGACACCAGCAACGTGGTCTACCTTCTCGAGTGCGGTATGTGCCGTGCTCAGTATATTGGGCAAACTGAAACTCCTTTCCGATTGAGAATAAATAACCACAGAGCACATATACGATCTCTGCCAGATCTGCCGCTTTCAAAACACGTAACGACAAAAGGCCATCCATTTGGAAGGTTCAAGGCCACCATATTGCAATCTGGCTTCCAGACACATCACGACAGGGAAGCGTGTGAATCATATCTAATATTTAAATTTAACACCTTGTCTGCTGGTATTAATGAGAGCCCTGGCAAACTTTCCTGCCTTTCCGGCTAAATCTTCCTGCAATGTTTTGTTTCTTTTTTCTTTTCCTTGTGAACTATTTTGCATCCAAAATATTGTGTGTGAAATCCATTACGATGACAGTTGCGTAACGATTTGTTCTGTATCGAACACTTTCCATTCTGGTCGAGGTACTGACATTATTCTTGTTGTGGTTAAGCACGAATTTTGTGACGCTCGTCTCTCATGTGTATTCATCGCATTATTATCGTTTGGTTGTTGCTGATCACTGCGTTTGGGTAAACTTTGTTTCTTAGGACATTTTTCTACTCTTGAACTGTATTTTTGTGCGCCTCTATTATTTCGCTTGGTATTTGTATTTATTCTAATATTGTTGTGTTAAGTCTAAGCAGTGTTCCCTGGGATGAAATTTGTCTTTTTGGCACACTTTCTAACACTCTGCCGCTGTCTTTAACTTCATTTTTGGGCTTATATACATTTCCCCACATATCTCCTCCTGAAAAATGCTACAACAGTGACACAATTTTGTGTGTATTCTGTGTATTCTGTGCATTCATGTCACCTCTGCGTGTGTGTGTGTGTGTTTTTTTTTTTTTTTGTTTGTTTCTTTTGGCCATCGCAGTGCCATTTTCTGTATTTATTTATTCTTTTATTCGTTTTTTTTTCCACTCCTGCAAGCGAGGAACCTTTCCATGTGGTCACCATATGCGAACCACACGGACACTTAAGCGCAGACACTTAAGCGCAGCCGCAACCTGTGCGTGCTCGTGCTATCTCCTAAAGTCGCGCGGGGCCACACAGACGCGGCTAGAAGCCATACTGACGCACACAATTGGCAGGCACTTACCTTCTTTTGTTAACCACCCCCACGTTTTTTCCCTCTTCCGAACTAGTCGCGTGCCCGCCCAGGCCGCCTCCCTCTTTCACCTGTTTCAAGCGGCGCCTTTGCTGGACCATCTTGGCGTTTGGGTTTCCTTCCTCTTTTCCCTGTGTTTTTTTCTCATCTTTAATTTTTTATCTTTCTTTATTTGCTGATCTTTTTTCTTTACAAGCCCTCTGTGTGCCATGTTCACTGCTATAAGAAGATGCATCCGTGCACTGTATGATCACTCTTGAAAAAGACCAGTCCCTGGTCGAAACGTTGAATAAATCTGTTAAGTTTTTCAATGTGACTTCCCCAACTTATTATGCATATATATATATATATATATATATATATATATATATATATATATATGCATGAACGATGCATTCTGAAAAGCCATCAGTTCATTCTGCCATTCTAAAGAGCCACGTGAAAAGTATTGTAGTGGCTGGAATGAAGTAGTATGAATAGTGAAACGAGTTTTGGCTCATGATTGGCATGCAAAACTAGATTCTCCACAAATCTCTTCTTTTTTCTTTCTGCTATCTAGGAGCCAGGGCCTGAGCAATGGCAAGCTGCTGCAGATAATTTTGGCAGGCGGTGGAACTTCCCCAACTGTGTTGGTGCAGTTGACGGGAAACATGTACAAATAACGGCGCCACCACTTTCTGGTAGCAATTTTTATAACTATAAGGTAAGGTTCATTTAGTGCATTTGTTATATTATAACTTGTCCAGACTTTGTATCCATACAGGGGTGTTGATGCATATGTTGTTTTATGCATTTTCAGGGCACATTCTCCATAGTCCTCATGGCTATCGTTGACGCCAACTATAGATTTTTAATGATTGACGTTAGCGCTCCTGGGCGGCACAGCGATGGAGGCGTTTTCAAGGAGTGCAACTTTGGGAAGAAGCTCGCCCGTAATGCTGCCAACTTGCCGTTACCAGCACGCCTTCCCAAAACCCAGACAGTAGCTCCACATGGCTGCGCCGGGGATGAAGCTTTTCAACTACGGAAAGACTTCTTGCGTCCCTACCCCGGCAAGAATGTGGAGCCTACAAAGAGGGTGTTCAACTACAGGCTCAGCAGAGCAAGGTGTTGAATGACATTCTGTTAGTTGGGCATGCCTTTCTTGGTCCGTTATGAGAAAAGAAAACAAAATGCTCATCTGAACTATAGAGTACATAATTTCTAGCATTGTTAGATGAGTGATATTCAGATATGCTCCACCTGGGCTGTACATTTGGCTTCTGCAATTTGTTACTTGATCCAGTGAAATTTCGTTATGTTTGATACTTCTACCTGGAGCGCAAATAACGACTATGCAAACCTTTATTGCAAGGTGACAGATTATCATGGATTTACTGTCTTTATTGCAGACGCATTGTGGAAAATGCATTCGGAATCTTGTCAGCACGCTGGAGAGTTTTGCTGGGCCCGCTGAATCTCCTGCCTCAGAATGCAGCTTTTGCTGTCCTCGCCTGCTGTGCGCTGCACAACTTTTTGTGTGCAACCAAAGACACCTCGTACTGTCCACCAGGCTATACCGACCAAGAAGATGATTATGGAAATGTCATCCCAGGTCAGTGGAGGTCAGAAGGCGAATCCGGTGCCCTCCTCGACCTGGAACCCACACAGTCGAGGAATCATAAAGCAGCCGCTGCCCAAACCAGGGACATTTTTTGCCCGCTATTTCATGGAAGAAGGTGCCGTACCATGGCAGTGGGCGCACACCGGGCTCCCAGCACCTCAGAATGTGTAGAAAGTCTCCGCACATTATGCAACCTCTTTCTGTCTGTTCGGTTTATTGGAGTTTAACGTCCCAAAGCTACTCAGTCGATGAGGGGCACCGTAGTGAAGGGCTGAGGAAATTTCAAGCACCTGGGATTCTTTAACGTGTACTGACGTCTCACAACACACGGGCCTCTGTATGGTGGTGGTGGTAAAACTTTATTTCTCACAGTAGGGGTCCTGAAGGACACTCGGCTAGGCGCCAGGTGTAGAGGGCAGCTCCCACGTGGGCACAGAGAGCCCGAAGCTGGTCGTGAAGTGAAGCACTTTTCAGTACTTTGTCCCAATGTTCCTTGTTCTGGGCGTAGGCGTCACTTGATGCACAACCACACAGCATATGGGTCAAGTCTACACGTTCACTGCACTGGTCACACACATGTTGTCCGTCGTAATCTGGGTCGATGTGCTTCATGCGCCAGGGGCTGGGGTATGCGTTCGTTTGGAGCAAGCGTAACGTGACCGACTGGCTGCGGGTTAATTTCTTGTCCGGGAGGGGAAACGCTCGTCTGCCTAGATAAAAGTGTTTAGTGAGCTCGTTGTACGGGAATAATTGATCCCTGAACTCGATATGTGAAGTAGCGGGGGAAACCGCAGGGACGCGGCCGATGAGCCCTCGCGCCGCCTCGTGTGCGATCTCGTTGAGATTCCGCAGGCCACCCCCTAAGCTGCCCATGTGTGCCAGGAACCATACGATGGAGTGATCGGTGATGTTACTTCCGCCTAAGATTCGTAGCGTCGTCTTGTCTATTCCGCCCTTGGCGAAAGCTCGAGTGGCTGCTCTAGAGTCGCTGTACACAGTTGTGAAGCTCGAGTCTTTGAGAGCTAGTGCTATCGCTGCTTGTTCAGCTACCTCTGGTTTCTTCGTGAAAAAGTGTGAGTGAGTTACGCGTTCGCCCGTGTCCGTCGACTACTGCTACCGAGTAGGCATGCTTTCCCGGTATGTACGCTGCATCCACGAAAGCTGTCTGGTCTGGAAACCTTGCCGCGTCCGCAGCGAGGGCTTTGGCGCGGGCGAGTCTTCTTCCTTGATTGTGGATCGGGTGTACGTTTCTTGGGAAGGGGAACACTTTAATTGCTTCTCGCACGACTTTAGGTAACTGCACGACATTGTCCCTTCCTGCTATGGTGTTCAGGCCGAGCTTGACGAGAATCTCTCTGCCCGCTTTAGTGCTTGATAGGCGTGCGATCTGTGCCGTGTGCTGTGCCTCGATGATTTCGGCAAGGGTATTGTGCACTCCTAGCTGTAAGAGAAGATTAGTGGAGGCATTATCGGGAAGCCCCAATGCTGTCTTGAAAGCTCGACGTATGTGTACTTCGAGCCTTTCCCGATGTACTTTTTTCCAGTTGAGCATCGCAGCCACGTATGTGATGTGACAGAGTACAAAAGCGTGGACCATTCTAATGGCGTTGTCTTCGCTCAATCCCCTGTGCCTATTCATGATGCACCGAAACATCCGGATCGCGTTTGCAATCTTGATCGTGATGCTGTCCAACATTGCCGAGTTCGACCCGTTGCTTTTGATGATTAGTCCTAGAATTCGTATTTTGTCAACCGCAGGTATGCGATTTCCATCCCTGTCGTGTAACTCTATGCATGGTGTGGGGTGTCTGCGCCAGTCGTTGGACGGGCGCCCTGGTCTTGGGGGGTGGTAAATGAGCAGCTCCGATTTTCTGGAAGAGCAGCGAAGTCCCATTGGGGCGAGATGGGCCTCGGTAACCGTGATGGCTTCTTGCATACAAGCTTCCAATTCCGCATCGCTCCCACCGGTGCTTCAGATGGTGACATCGTCTGCGTATATGGTGTGCTCCACACCAGCAATTTCACCCAGTGCGCGAGAAAGCTTTGTCATGGCCAAGTTAAATAAGAATGGTGAAAGTACTGAGCCTTGTGGTGTTCCCTTATCGCCCAGTTCAAAGCTCTCCGAGATGTGCTCGCCTATCCGGAGAGTGGCCGTTCGATCCTCCAGAAATGCCTTGACGTAGCGGTAGAAGCGTGTTACGATATTGTGGTCAGAGATGGCTTTCAGAATGGCTTGATATTGGATGTTGTCAAAAGCTTGTTCCACGTCGAGTCCCAGCAGCGCCTTGGTGTCTCGTGTGGGGCGATCCAACAGACTTTTCTTGATTCGTAGCATAGCGTCTTGCGTTGAGAGACCCGGCCTGTAGCCTATCATATTGGAGGGGAAGTACTCCTTTTCTTCTACGTATTCCGATAGTCTATTAAGTATGATGTGTTCGGCTAGCTTTCCTAGGCAGGACGTTAGTGAGATGGGCCTTAGGTTTTGTAGGCCCAGCAGCTTGCCTGGTTTTGGGATGAGGACCGTGTTTGCATGTTCCCATTTGGCAGGAAGATGGCCAGTTTTCCAGGCTTCGTTGATTTGTTGCGTTAGGAACGTGACCGAGCTGTCCTCTAAATTTCGGAGAGCCCGATTTGTGATACCATCAGGGCCTGCTGCAGAGTTACTGTTGAGTTCGTGAATTGCAAAGTGTACTTCGCTTTCTGTGAAGTCCGTATCTAGCTGCGAGTTTGGGGCACCGTCATAGTTCTTTTTTTGTATGTGCCGTTCGATCCCTTTGGTTGCGCCCTTTGATTAGACGTGTGTTGCTCTTTGTATGAAATTTATGTTCTACATAGCAACAGCTCTTGTAACTAAGTGCTCAACCATTGCTGCCTAGACAATCATGCTTCGAAGCATATCTTTTTGCTGTATGTGCTTTAATTAGCTGTGTGCTGTACTTTGTATAATAATATCCTAAGTGTTCACTGCACTGGGAGGCGAGGCCTTGTCAGGTGTGTTTGAAATGCATTTTGCCTAGTCTACCTTCATACAATGTTCCCCTTGTAATCTTTCTTGTCCATGATATGTACCCACTTTCCGCTAAATATGAATACAAAATAGACCTGCTGCCACATTGACCATCAAGCTTTGTAAGGTTTAGGTGGTGTTCCATATCAAACTGAAACGCAAGACAATGAATTGCAGTTGCTCTTAGCTGCCTGCTATTCTGTCCGCTCTGGCACATTGTATTCAGTTCGACAAAAACTTATTTATTGAATAAGACAAGCTGTCTGAGTAGTTGATGTTGCATCATTTCCAGCAGCACGTAGCAGCATGAGCGCAATGCACTTTCAAAACACGAAGGCAGAACAAGCCCTGAACTTCAACTTCAATTCGGAGAATTGCCAAAACACTGCATATATACTCCCAGAAAAAGAGAAAACACCCACCATTATTACAAAATTTTTCTTGCAATCCTGGTGGGTGTTTTTTTTTTTTCAGCGGGTGTATATGCAGTGTTTTGGCAATTCTCCGAATTGAAGTTGAAGTTCAGGGCTTGTTCTGCCTTCATGTTTTGAAAGTGCTCTGTGCTCATGCTGCTACGTGCTACTGAAAATGCGTTATTTATTGTACTTATTGTGCGTCTTCAAAGGTGTACTTTGCAATAAACTGTAGAAGTTCCATTTCCATTTCACGTTTGTGCTCTTGGGCATTCGCGCAGCTTGTGCGCCGCAATTTGTCCATACAGAGAGGCCTGGTCCCTGTCATCTTTTATCAGCTGGTCCACCCTCTGTATGTCGTCGTCCAGCCTCGTTCTTTCATCCCGGCGCCTCTTTCTTGCGGTCCGCTGCCCTTGTCGAGGGGTTGCTGAGGCAGTCTGTGAGCAGCCATTGTATGTGCTCGGCTCCGGGCTGTCTCTGCCGAGGACGCTGCTCTCCTGTGTCGGTTCTATGAGAAAAAAATAGTATTGTGGAACTGAATCTCTGCAAAGCATTGTATATTATGCTGCAAAACAGAGTTCAGAAGAGCAAAATGACTCTCCAAGAACTTGTGCTGCTTCCAGACATGAGCCCACAGGGGCGAAGATAAAGTTCGGCCATGCTGACTGCAGTAACATGCAATGGTAGTTTTCACTTCTTAAGACCAGCTTGTGGCGTTTCTGGATGGTCCTTGCGAAAAGCTCAAGTGCATTTTATGTCTCTGTATGGCTTCAATATTGCCTGGTTCTATTGTATATGTGGGCCCTTGGGTGTCGTACCTTTGCAAAGAGGCAGTAAGGAACTTGAGTGCACATTCTTACCGTCACAATCACTGTAGATGGCATTTAGGACTGCCTCAGCAGTTTCTCCGCAGGCTTCTTCGTCCAACTGTCGGCTGTTGGAGAAGGTGCTGGAAAAAAAATGTTACGTGCAGCTAATCAGCGCACGCTACTTTTCATACCTCAGCTTTGCAAACATTCCTTCATGAACATTTGGAGGCACAGCAGCTGCAGTACTGTCCAGTACTTATTATTGCAACTACTGTAACTTTGTATTTGTTTAACTCCTTTTACATCATCTGGTTATGTAACACGCTTCTCTGAACCCCAATGGAAAAATAAATGGTTTTGAAAAGTGAGCATCATGCTATGGAGACATACCTGCCGATATCCACCTAGTCCTTGAGAAACATGAGCAGGTGAAAATACGGCCACCGCACCTGCTTCACTGCACCTGCTCCAGAGCCACTCGGAGCGCCATCCTTCCAGGCGCGGTGTTTTTTCGTGAAAGTGTCCCTAAGACTCTTCCACCGCGCCTGGACATTGGAGCCTGCAAGTATAGTTTAACGCATTTATTCACCTCAAATGATGAAGAGGGCTGAGGGAAAAAGCCTCACGGGCTTGACCAGCCGTTGACCTGTTTACACAGACAACAGGCGCGAATTTGTTATTAATAAGGCGAGATCACACTGACAGAAAACGAGTAAAAAGCCAGTGATGCACACATTTCAAGAAAATAAAACCAGCCAAGCTCCTCTTGTAAATGCTGATAATAATCCAAAAGCTCGTGGATCGGCGCAGTCAATACATCAACATTATTTTCATGTAACATGATTGAGTGTTTGGGAAGTCGAAAAGCAACCATTTGTTGCCCGTAATTGGTCCTAGCAGTTTTAATATGCCTCGACGGGTGCTGTGCGATATCAGTGTTCCGTTCCGTGTCCGATAAGTTAACATTTCAAAGTATTGAATGCTTTGAAAGAGCAGTTCGTGTTGAAAACTATAGACAGAAAAAATCATCATCCTGGTCGCGGCGAAGCAAAAGAATACTCTGTATATAACTATCTTTACAGCATATGAATTCTTTCTAGGTTGCTTACATAATGGAGTCCCATACAAGGGGACAGTAAGTTGCATGAGAGAAGAGCAATTTATACGCAAGTTTCATAGATTAAAGCCAGGTCATCACCACAATGCCATCGAAAGTGCAAAAGCTATCCTGAATATTTCTCGCACCACTTTCAACAACAGCTGTCTCATTAACATGCTGCTAGCTGACCTTCACCTCGTCGTGGTATGGTTACAGTCTGAAATATAATGCATATTGTTGCAAAGCTTGTGTACCAAATAGAATGGATAAACGTTTGCGTGTAAACAACTACGTGCGGCCAACTTCGCTGTGTACTTATGATCTGGCTTGTTCAGACAGTGCGCGATGCGCCATGGAACAAATGAAATCTTTTTGCACCTGCTTTCCTTGGTGCACGATTCTCGGGCACAATTCTCGTGTGTATTTGGGCCACGATTCTCGTATGCATTTTTGGCTTCGATCGAATGCAAGCATTGTGTCTGAAACGCAGTACCTTAGATTTCATTCGTTAGCTTAGCGACGCCCGCTTCAGCACTCTGAACAAGCGGGCTGACCTCTGTACATGCAAAACAATTCTCAGGCAAATAAGTGTCGCAGCACTATCATGTCGCAGATGAGATTCATTGAATCGTCGTAGCGTCCTCGAGACCTCTACAACGTGCTTCCGCAGGCATCGCCGTGCACCACCGTGCATGCTCTGTGCTCGGCGGTGAGCTAGATTTCTGACGACGGCAAGCATGATATTCGTTTCTAGCTTCGACGAAAAACGAACATTCATAGCAAAGTAAACATACCTTCTGGATCGCATCCTACTTCGGCGACGACTTCGGCCCATGCCAGCCCTTTTTTTCTTATGTCCTTGTAGTCTGATCTTGCTGAGTCCCACAATATGGGATGCCTCTGCACAGCGCTTATCAAGCGGTCGTTGAACTCGAGGCGAGCTGCCTTGGAAGAAGACATGGCCATTTCGATAGGCGAGCACTCGCGCACGAAGCACAACAACACGATTTCGATAGGCGAGCACTCGCGCACGAAGCACAACAACACGAGACAGCGCGGGCGACGCGAGCGAGGAGCGGAAGTGTCAGCCAGCCTGAGCGCCGATTGGCTGCTCCTGCTGGCCGCTTCCGGCGGCCGTCGGACGCCGCGCGTCAAAAATCTGGCTGGGGCAGATCGACGGCGGCGGGCGTATTTTTTGACGCGGGGCGTCGTGTGCGCGCCGTCGGGCGAAAATCGACGACTTGATGCGGTAAAAACGCTCCATGTATCCCGGCCTTAAAGGATGATAACGACTACCAGATTATTTTGCCGCAGCTGCCCACCGGGCGTGTTGTGTTGAACACGGTTTTCTTGCATGGTGACGAGCGTGCGAGGCCCTTTCGGGTCGAAGATTTTCGTGAAGCGTTGGTCGAGACTGGTACGCTCCCCGACGTGGTGGCTTTGGGGGCGTATCAGGTGAACCACGTATGGGCGGTGACTCTCAGTAGCGCGGAGGCAACGAAGCGCCTTCTCGCTTTTAAGGAGGTTCAGGTGAAAGACCGTCGGTGCATCATTATCAACCCAGAAGACCAACAGGTGAGACTGTGACTGCATTGGATGTTGCATGGCGTGGCAGATGAAGACATAAGGACGGCCCTCGCGGCATTCGGAACAGTTACCGAAGTCACTCGGGAGCGTTGGCGGGTTCAAGGTTTCCAACAGAAAGGGTCGACTACAAGAGCCGTGCTCATGAAGCTGAAAGCTGGCATGAAAGTGGACGACCTCCCGCACCAAATCGGAGTCGCGGGAGAGCTGGCTCTCGTTGTCGTGCCCGGAAGGCCAATGCAATGTCTGCGTTGTGGAGGCAAGGGCCACGTCCGCAGGGATTGCAAGGTACCGCGATGTACCCAATGTAGACGGTACGGTCATGTTGTGGCGGACTGCGTGCGGACCTACGCAGTGGTGACAGGGTCGACGGCAAGGGACGAGTCGGTAGACCTGCTGATGGACGTAGACGAGGCTGAAGCTGCTGCGAAGGGTGCCGAGGGTGACGAAGGGCTGGCAGCGACGAAGCATTCATCGGTGTCTACGGGGCAAGAGAGCAAGGTGACCGACAGCGCGGAGACGCAGACGGCGGCAGCGGTATCACCTGGGACAGCTGAAAGAGCGTCAACTGAGGGTGGGAGCCCTCAGCTTGACGAGTCGCTGAAACCAATGGACTGTGAGGCCGCGACGCGAAAGGACAACACTATCGTGGCCAGTGTCCCCGGCCCCGCAAAACGATCCCATGCATAGACCGACAGTGAAGAAGACAAGGCGGCCGCGACTAACGCAGAGGAGCCGCCTGCAAAAGCACCTCCAGTACGACGACCACCTTTCAAGCCGCGGCCAAATGTCGCGACGGAAAGACGGCCGGCCGATAAGCCGGCACCGCAGCAGAGTGACCCTGGTCCACCCGATGACTCAGGGGCAAAAGACGGCGTCTAGCTTGGTGCTAGGCGTGAAAGGTAATTAAGCACCATGCTTCCGGCCTCTTCTTTCGATACCAAAATGTATCCGGAGTCGTGCCTTAATTTCGCCACGCTTAACGTAAGGGGCATGAGCGGGAAGCGAAAACAGAGTCAAGTGCTCCGCCTTTTGACGGACAGAGACATAGATGTACTAACCGTACAAGAAACCAGAGTGGAAGGGGAGGTGGAGACTGGAGGCATGGTGCAACGATTCACGTCGAGGTTCTATGCAATTGTGAGCCATGCGATTGGCAACTCTGCTGGGTGTGCTGTGTTTGTGAAAAAGTTGCCGGGACTCGAACTACAGGCGTATTTTTTTTGTGAATCGGACCGCTACGTAGTATGCGATTTTTTTGTACTGCAACGTTGAGTGGCGTGTGCTATGCATTTATGCGCCAAACGTAGTGGAAGACAGGGCAACGTTTTTTGAGAACCTGCAACAGTATCTTCTTTCCGACAAACAGTTTTCATGGGTGACTTTAACTGTGTTTTGAGCGCTCGCGATAAGAGTAGCACCCGTGCCTTCAGGGACAGAAGTACTGAGGTTTTAAATCTTGATAGGAGTAGAGACAGCGTAGCCGGGGAGTTGAAGGAGGCTTTCTTTATAAAAAGAAAGGGCTTGGAGTGTGTCAGTGACGCGTCAAAATCATTGTACAGGAGTGAACTTGCCTTTTTGGAACAACATTGCTAAATTTTTATTGTTGACTACGCGTGTTTCAATCGTTGAGTGTCACTGTTTCATCGTTTTATTGTTAAGGTCTGTGCATGTTTTTAGCCATACGTTGTTACATTCAGTTAGTTTTTATTCTTTCCACAATTCCTTTTCGTCAGTTTTTATCGGTTTTACCCTTGTTACCTGCTATGGATGTTTTATCGGTTTTTATGGCTCTTTACGCCTTGTGACATTAACTGTTTAAGTCATCTTGTATTTTTTTTGTTACCATCCCCTTGAGATTCTGCTGACTTTTAGCCTTTTCACCCTGTTATATTTTTATCGCTTTTATGGCTGTTTACACCATGTGACATTAACTAAGTAAAGTCATTGAGTGTAGATTTCATTTTGTTACCATCCCTTTTGATATTCAGTTCACTGTTAGCTTTTTCACCTTGTTTTGTCTTTATCGCTTTTATGGTTCTTTGCACCATGTGACGTTGACTGCATCTGACTATCTTTGGCGCTGGCTTCCTGTATATTGCGCGAGTTTCGCTCAATAAATTCAGTTGTCAGTCAGCGCTCTTTCCTGTCACTTCTTCGTTTCGCCTTCGGGCTTCTTCTTTCGCGCTGTTTTCACCAATGTTAAATCAAATGATAGACGAATACGCCTTGGAAGATGTTGCCGAATGCTTAGAGGGCGCACGCAGTGTGCAGTACACGCACTTTCAACGTGTCAGTCACGCGCGCCTCGACCGCATCTATATGTCACTTGATTTATTGCCGAAATGTCACAAGTACAATGTCTTGCCTGTGTCCTACTCTGATCACTGTGTAGTTGAGTGCTCTGTAGGATCAAGAAGCGAAATAACAGCTTTTCGTGGGACCTATGGAAACTAAACTCTAACCTGCTAAGTGACAAAACTTTCACTGATGCCGTGGTAGAAAAGATTAATAAAATAGAGAGGGAGGGAAAAAACGAAGTCGGGTTGCAGTGGGAACTAGCGAAACAAGACATTAAAATGAAGGCTATAGAACGGTCCACCGTTCTAAGGCACGAAGAACGATTACAAGAAAGGCAGCTGAAAGTTATGCTAGAAAAAATATTAGCTCAAGAATGCAAACAACCGGGCATATTTATGGAAGACATCAAGAAAACAAAGCAAAAGCTGGAAACTATCGAAGAAAAACGGTATCAGGGAGCGCTGTTCGGGCGCGAGCGGCAGATTTGGTCGCGGGAGAAACGTCCACTAAGCGGGCGCTTGGAATGGAAAAGGCGCACGCTCGACGAAACCAGATTCACGAGGTAGAATGGGCAGGCACTTCAGTCTCTGATAACGATAGCATACAGCTGGCCTTCTTTGAGCACTTTCAGACAATCTTCGCGCAACATGAAGTCGACTCGAATGCATTTAGAGACGAGTTTTTGAAAGATATGCCACGGCTGGATGACGAGCAAAAAAATTTGAGCAGCAGATTACGCAGCAAGAAGTCGAACGCGCTATAGAAAGCTTAAACCCTGGAAAGTCTCCAGGCCCGGATGGTTTAAGTGCTGTTTTTTATAAAGTATTTAAGAGTGAATTAACCCCTTTGCTGACTTCTTTATTTAACGAAGCCTACAATCGTAATCCTCTGCCTCCATCCTACGGTACGTCCCACATAGTACTTATTCCTAAAACTGATGACGCGCAGAAACTTAAACTGGTTACAGCATATAGGCCCATCTCGCTGACGAACGTCGATTACAAAATTTTTATGACGGTGCTAGCTGCCAGACTTCAGATGGTAATTAAAGAAATTGTTGGCCCTCATCAAACGTGTGGCATCAAGGGGCGGTCTATTGCTTATAACATTCACAAAGCCAGAAGTGTGTTGGAGTGCTGTGACGCCATTGGCGCTCGTGTGGCAGTTCTCCAACTAGATTTAGAAAAAGCTTTTGACTGTGTTTCTCATGACATATTGTTTTCTATCCTTCATCATGTTAATTTAGGCACTATTATCACTGAGGGTGTGGCCTTGGCGTACAGAAATTGCACTACCAGGTTAATTGTTAAAAAATCTTTGGGGGCCCCCATTAACGTTCAGCGTTCTGTTCCCCAGGGTTGCCCCCTCAGTCCTCTTTTATTTTGTATTTATATAGAAACTTTCTGTAAGCACATTATAAGAAATAATGCGGTTCAAGGATTTCGGCTACAGACGGCTGAAGTCAAGATCCTAGCATATGCAGATGATGTTGCTGTTTTTGGCGTGAGTCACGATAGCATTCGTAACGCGGTCGACGGGGTAAAGCGTTTCAGCACTGTGATGGGGAGCAGGGTTAACTGGGGGAAGTGCGTTGGGTTCTGGCATGGATAGTGGCCAGTGACCCCGAAAAATTTTGCTAACCTGACCTGGCACACGTCCCCTGTGAAATACTTGGGTGTCCCGCTGGAAAATTACCGCGACAGCGAGCCGTATTGGACACGGCAGGTGCAAGAAACACGCGAAGAGGCTGAAAAGTGGAAAGCGTCCTATTTATCTATATTTGCGAGAGCCACAGTGTGCGATCTGTTTTTTCATCAGCAAACTGTGGTATGTGATGCAAGTGATGCATTGTTCGCGAATTAATGTACAAAAGTTTCATCGTATTTTTGCTGTTTTTGTGTGGGCCTCGAAATGGGAGAGGTGTACGCGAACCAATTTGTTCAGAAGAGTAAGGGATGTAGGACTCGGGCTTGGGCATTTATTTGCGAAGCAATTGGTCAATAGATTCTTGTTTTTGCGCGATGTGAATGATCCTTTTCTGCGCACAGTGTGCCAAGTAAGGCTCGGTAGGGCTTTGCCAGACTTTGTGATTTCAACTGAGTGTATGACGGGTGGCATATGTTTGGGTTTTTCAAGGAGATATTTGCCAGCGTCCGATTTTTGAATGCTAGATTTTCAAAACAATATTTGAGTGATGTGAGCCGGAAGGATTTGTACAAGGATTTGTGTGACATCCTCTTTCCGGTGCCCTTGTACAGGGCCATGTACTGTGGAGGGCCGGTCTACAACGTATTGAAAAGGGTAAAGAAAATGAAGGTACCACCGTGAGTCAAGAGTTTCTTCTTTAAGTTGCACTCTGGAACTTTACCTGTGAAAACTTTTCTTGAGGCAAAACAGATATTTCTTCCTTGGGGGTCGCATTGTATCATATGCAAACAGCCGGAGACAATTGATCACGTCTTTTTGCACCGTTGGGAAGGGGTCTATTTTTGGGACGTGCTGCAGAGGACTTTAAAGAAACAGCTTCCAATCCACTCATACGGAATAAGGTTTTTGCCAACCAAGAAAGAGGATGGGGTTCCGCTAGACTTAGTCATGCTGGTGGGCCTCCACAGTATATGGCGCTCCCGCATGGCAGGGTATCATTGTGACCCTGACGCACGGCCAGCCCGCATGTATTTTAGAGAGAGTATGCACAAGTTTCTGGAAGAACAAAAGCTAACAGTGGAGGTTCCTGAGTGGTTACCAAGGCTGGAACCCCTCGTAACTTTAAGAGAATTTTAACCTAAGTCAGGCCCACGTTTTGGGATCCTGGCTAACTCTGTATACTGAATGTACATACTATTATGTTCTTGTATCGAAAAGAAAGCGAAGTCAAGTATACCGTATTTTAACGGACCAGGACGTGGACGTGTTGGCTGTTCAGGAAACCAAAATAGAAGGGGAAGAGGACACGGGGAGCATGGTGCAGCGTTTCACGTCGAGGTACGATGTGGCTGTTAGTCACGCGGTTGGCACATCGGCCGGGTGCCTTCTGTTCGTTAAGAAGTTGCCAGGACTGACAGTGCAGGAAGTGATTTCATGTATGCAGGGTCGCTTTATTGTGTGTGACTTCGTTTTTCATAACAGTGAATGGCGCGTTCTTTCTGTTTATGCACCGAATGCGGCTGATGAAAGGTTAAATTTTTTCGTGAGCATCCAGCGATATCTAAATACTGGGCGACAACTCGTCGTTATGGGCGGTTTCAATTGTGTCTTAACTGCTCGAGATAAGACAAGTAGCCGCGCCTTTAGAGACGCAAGCACGGATGTTTTGTCGCAGCTAGTTGGCGAATTTGCTCTAGATGATGTAGCGGAGTGTTTGGAGGGAGCGCGCAGCGTGAAATACACGCATTTTCAAGGTTCTAGTCATGCCAGGCTCGACCGTATTTATTTATCGTTGGATGCGATTCCGAAATGCCAAAATTATGTCGTTATGCCAGTGTCTTTTTCGGATCACTGTCTTGTGAAATGTACAATCGGCCCTAGAAACCGAAGGAAAAAATTTGTGTGGGGACTGTGGAAGCTAAACTCCAAACTCTTAGAAGATGAAGCTTTAGTTGAAATAATTGCAGGGTAACTTAGAGATAGAACAACGGCCGTGCACCACCATTGGAGAGCAGTGGGAATGGTGCAAACAAGAAATTAAGATGAAAGCTATAGAAAGAGCCAGTTGTATTCGACATGATGAAAATCAAGAAGCATGTTTAAGGGCGACACTAAATCAGTTAATAGCGCACGAGTGCAAAGAGCCAGGGGTCTATAATGAGGATATTAGAAAACTGAAAAAGAGAATTGAGTTATTAGAAGAGGATCGTTATCGAGGAGCGCTCGTTCGCGCCAGGGCCGAAAGATGCGCAGCAGGCGAGACGCCCACTAAACGGGCTCTCGGTCTCGAGAAAGCGCATGCTCGTCGAAACGACATAGAAGAAATAGAGTGGAACGGCAACCTCGTGACTGATAAAGACGGCATTGCACGTGCGTTTTACGAATACTATCAGCAACTGTTTGCTTTTCGCGACATGAACATGGACAGGTTTAAGCGCGTTTCTTTCTTCCTTGCCACGACTAGATGCTGACACCACAGAAAGGTTGGAGCTGCCGATTTCCGAGCATGAAGTTGAGCGTGCGATTGATAATCTAAATCCAGGAAAGTCGCCAGGGCCTGACGGCTTGAGCGCGGCTTTTTATAAAGCATTTAAAAAAGTGTTGTCCCCATTGTTAGCTGCAGTATTTAACGAAGGCTATGATCTTAACTTGTTGCCGCCTTCTTTTGCGTCGTCACATACTGTACTAATCCCCAAAACAGAACAAACTGAGAAATTGAGATTGGTGACGTCATACAGGCCAATAGCCCTAACAAATGTTGATTACAAAATACTAATGAAAGTACTAGCAGCCAGATTACAGACCGTTATTAAGGAGATTGTTGGGCCTCACCAGACTTGCGGCATCAAGGGAAGGGCCATTGCTACCAACATACATTGTGAGGGCGTTGCTGGGGCTTGACGATCACGTGCCAGGCTTGCGTACTACAGAAGTCAGCCTTTATTGCGGCCAATTCTTATTTACAATAATTACACGGGGCATGTGGCTTGAGAGGGGCTAGGAGAGCGCACCGCATGGCGGGCGAGCAACTACACAACAACACACTCGTCGTCTCCCCAGCTTCGAGCGGCAGCGGGGAAGGCGTCGTCGCTGGGAAGGTGGCGCCATCTGTGAGGTAGTGGCGAACTGTGTTTCAGAGGAGCTACTACCTCACATCCGGCCCCACTTTTTCATCAGTCCCTTTTGATGAGCGCAAGAAGGAAAGTAAACCCTGGGCAATGTGGGAAATGGCAATGTGGCAAATGGCAACTAACAATAGGCCTGGCAGGTTCACAAAAGCACTACAAATTAAAGGCAAAGTCAAAGACGGGCATGAATAACACAAAACAAAGCCAAAAAGTACAAGCACAGCACTTTCAAAGGTCCACTTCATAGTCCTGGAGATAGGTGGGCCTGTGAAGGACGATGCGAACACGAGGATGTGGTCCAAATACACTCTGACACCCGACCTTGCAGGAGGTTGAAGGTCTTGAAAGATGAGTTGCATGGCACGTTGAAACGTTGAAGGGGCGTTCTTTAGTCCGAAGGGCATGCGTGTCCACCTGTATGTCCCACTATGTGTGATAAACGCTGTCTTGGAGTAGTCTGCCGGTCGTAGGCTGACTTGCCAGTAGGCAGATTTCAGATCCAAACATGCAAAATAAGATGCTCCAGCGGCGTCTTGCATGATATCATCAGCATGGGGCAACGGGTGTGCAACAGTTATGGTGAGTTTGTTCAGTGGAACATAATTGACGCAGAGGCGCTTCTTCGCTCCTCTTGACACAACGATGACTGGAAAGGCCCACGGCCCAGTGGCAGGCAGGATGATGCCTTTACGCAAGAGCTTGGTTGTTTGTTCATCTAAGAACTTGCGGTCCTCTGCACAGTAGCGGTATGGGCTTCTGCTGTAAGGCACAGCATTGGGCACTAGGTCGATGCAATGTTCCACACCTTGGAAATGGCCAATGTCATCCTCATCACGAGCAAATGTGAGATGATGATCAGGAAGAGCAGTAGCCAGAGTTATTTTCTGTGTCTCTGAGAGATCCTTTGCAACTAAGGCAGGAGGCAGGTCAGGATGAACTGTTACAGCTACTGTACCATCCGGTGCAGTAGTACCTTGTTCTGGCAGGTTCTTGCACAAGGGTTTCCAAACTGGCTCCATTCCTGGGAGGGGCACGTCCTGGAGAGCCAGTGAAGATGGCACTTCAGTGCATTGAGCCAGGAAGGACTGCCGAAGGATCACTGCACATGAGGCACGTGGATAGAGCTTCTGCTGCGCCTTTATGACAGTACCCGAGGCAGGATGGTGAAGTTCGGCTGGATTTGGAGGCTCGAACACGAGTCGTGTGTTGCTGGCACGAAACCAATCTTCACCCAGTATCACAGGCAAGACATTGTTGCTGATGACGGCGGCTTCCACTAGAGCTGTGATGGGGCCCACTGTAATCTTCAGGCAGACTGTACCTTCAGGATACACACTTGATCCACCAACGACTGCTAAGGGCTCATGTGTCCAAGGTATCAGAGGAAGATCTTTGACTGCTGACTTGGTAATTATAGTTATCTTGGACCCTGTATCCGGAAATGCATCGTAGGATCCCAAGAGTCCAATGCTAGCTGTGAAGAATGAGCATTCCAGCTGAGAGCCATAGATGTCTTCGGAAGGGCTAGCGTGCAATGCAGGGGCTGCTGCGTGAAGTAATGTGGCGGCTGTGGCCGGCTGTTGTGTGACAGTCTTTGGTTTTGTGGGGCACTTTGATGCTAGGTGGCCTTTTTCATGACACTTGAAGCAAACAGCTTCACTCAATGACTGTCCTGGACGAAAGGCTGGAACACCATAACGTTCTGACAGGGCTGAGTACCGAGCTTCCTTTTCAGAAGGCGACAGATCCGCTATACGAGGACGATTTGGAGGGCTGGCAGCACGGGATGTAGGCGCACGGCTGGGCTTGGGATTGGAGACAGCTGGAGGTGTCACTTCAGATATAAATGGCATCGAAGAGACTTGTCTGGAAGGCGGGCTGCCGTTATTGTGACTGTGAACGGTCTGCCCGGGACGATGAGCAGGGCTCCTTGCGATCTCCATATGTTGTATTGCCCGGTCAAGCTGTGTGCATATGTCAATGAAGGCCGCCACTGACGACGGACGTTGCGCTGCTATGCTTGTCGCTGTCCCTGGGCTCAAAATACCTTGCAAGAGATATTCAATTTTTTGAGGCTCGGTCAGCGGCGCTGGACATTTTTCGATGACGCGAAGTTTTGCGTAGGCATAGTCGCGGAGAGACTGAGGGCTGGTCTGCACCAGGGACATAACTTGTTGCTGCCATTGCAGTAGCGTCAGTTCGTCGGCAAATGCGTCGAGAAAAGCTTTACGCCACGCATCCCAAGTCGGGAAATGCGCGCCAAGAGTCAGTTGCCAATTTTTTGCTGTCCCTCTCAACTTACTTGCGGCGATGAGGCGGGTTGTTTCTGGCGACCATGAAGCAAGCTGCTGCGTTCGTTGAATTTCTTCGATCCACATACGCGCACTTTGCTTGTGGCAGTTCTCGAACAATGGCAAGGTAGACGATACGTCAGGCATGGTTGTCACGTGTATCTGCGGCATGTAAGGAACTTGGTATTGCGGTGACGACGTTGGAGAAAATGGCATTCCAAATGGCGTTTGGGACTACTGTGGCTCCGTTGCAAGTCCAGGTGTTGTTACGAAAGGCTGCGGTTGCCGCGGCGGCGAGAAAAGTTCTTGCGCTGGCATGGCTGCGGCATTGTCAACGAGCGGCTGCGCGGGAAAGTACAATGGCGGAGGCATGACGCACGAGGCTGCATTTGGGGCTGCTTGAACCTTCGTAGTAGGAGGAGAGGCACTGAACTGCACTCCAGGCGAAGCGCACATATAATGTTCATAAGACAAACTGTTCGAAGCAACTGGCGCAGAGGCAGGTCTGGGCGCTTGCATGGGCAAGGTTGCACGGGCGTCTTCCAGGCACGCTGTGAAGCGCTGAACTAATTCTTCTCTTGACCCAGTAGCGTCGATTCCGCGGCGCATGAGCTCGCTCTGAATAAAGCCAGAGCTGAAGCACGCGACTGTAGCGGCGTCGACTTCGGCCCAATTGATGCCCGGCATGGCGCTTACTTCGTACGAGTAGACAAAGGCGTCGTCTAGACCAGCATGGCGAACATGGCGGGGGCTGAGAAACAAAGGCTGCGTCTAGTCAGGCATGGCAGGAGCGGCGTGCTCGAACGGCGAGGCTGCAGGTTCTGTCGTCGACTGCGCCAAATGTGAGGGCGTTGCTGGCGCTTGACGATCACGTGCCAGGCTTGCGTACTACAGAAGTCAGCCTTTATTGCGGCCAATTCTTATTTTCAATAATTACACGGGGCATGTGGCTTTAGAGGGGCTAGGAGAGCGCACCGCATGGCGGGCGGGCAACTACACAACAACACACTCGTCGTCTCCCCAGCTCCGAGCGGCAGCGGGGAAGGCGTCGTCGCTGGGAAGGTGGCGCCATCTGTGAGGTAGTGGCGAACTGTGTTTCAGAGGGGCTACTACCTAACAACATAAGGCCAGATGCGTACTGGAGTGTTGTGACGCAACATGCGGTAGCGTCGCGGTTGTACAGCTCGACCTTGAAAAAGCGTTTGATTGTGTTTCACATGATGCCTTGTTTGCAGTTCTAGATTACATTAATGTGGGTTCTGTTATCAGTGGGGGCGTGGCCTTGGCGTACCGAAACTGCACTACAAGATTAATTGTCAACAAGGAACTCGGTGCACCCGTAAACGTGCGACGTTCGGTGCGTCAGGGTTGCCCCCTCAGCCCGCTTCTGTTCTGCATTTATATTGAAACTTTGTGCTTGTCAATCCTTGAGAATGAAGATGTACAGGGCTTCCAAGTCCACATGACGGAGGTCAAACTTTTGGCTTATGCCGATGACGTAGCCGTCTTCTGTGCGAACAGAGAGAGCGTTACCGTGGCAGTCGATGCCGTGAAAGATTTCAGCACGACAACTGGAAGTCCGGTGAATTGGGGAAAGTGTCTAGGGTTTTGGCACGGAGAGTGGCCATCGACGCCTTGCACGTTTGCCAACGTGGCTTGGGTCACAACACCGGTTAAGTATTTGGGTGTGCCTTTAGACTGTTATGAAGACAGTGAGCCATTTTGGCGCGACCAAGCCCAAGAAATACGTGAGAAGGCTGACAAATGGAGCGGTGTGCCGCTGTCTATCTTTGCACGCGCAACGGTCTGTAATCTGTTTTTTGCGGCCAAGTTGTGGTATGTAATGCAAACGCTTCACTGTTCCAGGTTAAACATTCAGAGGCTGCATCGGGTGTTTGCCGCTTTTGTTTGGGCGTCAAATTGGGAAAGGTGTAGACGGGATAACTTGTTTCAGAGTGTCAAAGACGGGGGTCTTGGGCTAGCACACTTATTCGCACGACAGCTCGTAAACAGATTCCTTTTCTTCCGCGACGTCACTGATCCATTTCTGCGCACTGTTTGCCAAGTAAGGCTCGTGCGGGCGTTGCCAAATTTTGTTGTTGCCACAGAAAGTATGCCAGGGCGCCTCTTTAGTTTTTTAAGAGGGGTCGTAAACAGTGTCAGAATTTTGACAACTCGTTTTTCGGTTGAATATTTGTGCTCAGTCAATAGGAAAAAATTGTATAAGGGTGTATGCGATGACTTTTTCTCCGTTCCTGTGTACAGAGCCTTGTACAGCGGCTATCCGGGTCAAGGTGTATTGAAGCGGGTAAAAAGGATGCCAGTTTCCCCCGGAGTAAAAACGTTTTTCTTTAAGCTGCATACTGGAACGTTATCGGTAAACACATTTCTTGAGGACAGGGGCTTTTTTCTGCCATGGGGGTCACTTTGTTTAATATGCAAACAGCCTGAGACGATAGATCATGTTTTTCTACACTGTTGGGAGGGGGTTTATTTTTGGGACGTGCTGCAAAGAACCCTTAAAAAAGACTTACCGTTAGATACACGTAGCATCAGGTTCCTGTCAACAGATAAGGAAGATGGCGTGCCTTTGGATATCGTCATGTTAATCGGTCTGCACAGCCTCTGGCGGTCCCGGATGGCTGGGTTTCATTTAGACCCCGATGCTCGCCCTGCAAGGCTCTACTTTCGTGAAAGTATGCATGCGTTTGTTGAAGTGCACAAATTGAAGCGTACAGTTCCCGAATGGCTGCCAAGATTACAACCCTTGATCCATTTGAGAGAATTTTAACACGACAACGTCAGCGCACCTAAGGATGACAGCTTACTTATTACTATCATTTCTACGTGAACATTTGGCTGTGAGCTGGCTGATTTGTTCCGTGTACAATTTTGTAATGTGTCAGTGTCCGGTAATAAAGAAAAAGAAAGTCGGTGGTTCAGTGGTAGAATACTCGCCTGCCACGCAGGTGGCCCGGGTTCGATTCCCGGCCGACGCATGTTTTGCTTCTGCGGCTTACGCAGCGAGCTACGATATAAATTGATGGGAAGTATGCTGACGGAGCATCCGCGTCGGTGGTTCAGTGGTAGAATACTCGCCTGCCACGCGGGTGGCCCGGGTTCGATTCCCGGCCGACGCATGTTTTGCTTCTGCGGCTTACGCAGCGAGCTACGATATAAATTGATGGGCAGTATGCTGACGGAGCATCCTCGTCGGTGGTTCAGGGATTGTGCTTCCGGCCACGCCAGTGAACGGACGCGGGATGCAGGGCTCCGTTGGAGCGGCTTCAGCGGCCGTGTCTGGCCGCGGTAACAGGTCTGCTGAACAAGAAAGTGCGTATCAGGTTGTTTTACCAGGGCTGCCTACAGGGCGTTACGTTTTGAGTACAGTTTTTTGCACGCGGATATCTCGGCCCGCCCGTATCGGGTGGAAGATTTCCGGGACGCGTCGGCTCAGCATTCTTTGCTCCCGGACGTTATCGCCCTGGGGGCGTATCGCATGAGCCATGTCTGGGCCGTCACATTCAAAGAAGCCGAAACAGGGAAAAAGATTACCAGCATCGGTGAACTTCGTGTGAAAGAACAGCGCTGCCTGGTGATTGACCCTGCGAACCAGGACGTGCGTTTGAAGCTGCACTGGCTGCTCTACAACGTGCCTGACGAGGACGTGCGTGTCGCCTTCGCGCCGTACGGAAAAGTCTCTGAAGTGGCCCGAGAGCGCTGGCGAGTACAAGGCGTGTCGGAGAAGGGCTCAACCACCAGACTCATCACACTGAACTTAAAAGCTGGCGTGAAGCTTGACGACTTGCCGCATAAGCTCGACGTCGGCGGGGAGCTAGCGCTGGTTGTCGTCCCGGGCAGGCCTCCGTTGTGCCTCCGCTGTCGAGGTACAGGCCATAGCCGCAAAGAGTGTCGGGTCCCTCGGTGCGGTGCCTGCCGACGGTTCGGGCATGAAGACGGCCAGTGTGCTCGCAGTTACGCGAGCATTGCCGGTCCCGGGAACAGTGAAGACTCATCTGAGTTGCTGATGGACGAGGCGGATGCAGAGGAGGCAGCCAGGGCAACTGGCCAAGTTTTAACTCAAAAGGCACCTTCGCTGACGCCTCTATCGAAAAAGAGTTCGACGACGAGCAGTGCTGTAAAGCCTAGTGGAGATGTGGGCCTTGAACCGAAGCAAGGAAGTGTTGACAAGGCGGAAGACGTGACGAAAGCCGCGGCCGAATCTCCGGAGAATGTGGAGGCTATCAGCACCGATGCCATGGACTTCAGCCAGGAAGCTGCCAGTCTTCCAGCCGGGAAACGCTCCCATGATGAGAGCGTCGGAGAGAAGCCGCAGCCTTGTGTGGGTGGTGATGAGCCGCCGCCTAAAACATCGGGGATTCGACGCTCCACGTTGAAGCCCCCGCCGAACATCTCGGCCGAGCGCCGGCAGGCGGGGAAACCGCCTCCGTAGCTGCTCAATGAGGTTTCGTGTTTTGTTTTTGTTTTCTCCTTTGATTTGGTGGTAAGTACCCAGCAGACAGTGTGCCTTGGTCCGGAAAGGCTGGCGAGGGACATTCGTGTGGTTTCCCGACGTCAGCACTCGGATTCCTGGATCAACGACCATGTACACTGCACACTGTGAGTTAGAAAATGTTGCACAATTTTGTAGAGTGGGCGCTGTACCTCAATGGCATTCTATTCCAAGTGCATGGCGATGAAAATAGATGCAGCTCTGCGCGTATCAACTTTGAACGTCAGAGGCCTTTGTGCAAGGAGGCGCCAATGTCAGCTGAATCGTCTACTTGCTGACAACGCGCTTGATATAGTAGCTGTACAGGAGACGAAAATAGAAAGTGAGGAAGCTACTGATCGTATGGTGTCCCACTTTCGTCCGGTCTTCAATGTTTGTGTTTGTCATTCTGTTGGCACCTCGGGTGGGTGCGTTATTTTTATGCGCAACAATCTATGCATGATTGTAGAGTCTGTTTTCGCTTGTACCAGTGGACGTCTTCTTGTCGTTGATTTTACTTTTTCTAATGTGTGTTGGCTAGTTATCTGTGCGTATGCACCAAACGTTGAAGCCGAACGCCAAGAGTTTTTCAATCGCCTTGAGTATTATTTTGTTTGTGACAGAACCCTGCTGGTGTTGGGTGATTTCAACTGTGTTTGTGTAGCGGCGGACCGTATGAAGCGCCTGCCGGTGCGCGAAAAAAGTGCTCAATTATTGAATAGTATTGTACGTGACCATTGTTTAGAAGACATCGGCGAAATGTTTACTTACGGTAATAGCCCTCAATATACACATTTCCAGCGTGACAGCCATGCTAGGTTGGATAGGCTGTATGTGTCTGCGGAACTCATGCATCTCTGCATGGACTATGATGTTCAGCCTGTTGCATTCAGCGACCACTGCCTCGTAATCGCAACCTTTGGGGAAAAAAAGAAACATACGTCCTTTAACTGGCACTTGTGGAAATTTAATGCTAAGCTGTTGGAAGACGAAGATTTCATAAATGAAACTACAAATGAACTGCACAGCTTACTAGAGACGCAGACTGACAGCTTGGCTGTTCAGTGGGAAGATTTCAAAGAATGAGTGAAACGTAAAGTAATAGAAAAGAGTTGTCTTAATAAGCATAAAGAGAAAGAAAAGGAAACTGAATTGAATGAGCAGTTAAAATTCCTGACCTGCGTGGAAAGTTCTGAGCCCGGCCTTTTTTTGAAAGAATTGAGAGGAGTAAAAGCCAGCTTGAACAAATAGACACAGACAGGTACAAAGCAGCCGTCATTCGCTCTAGGTCTGAGAAATTGTGGACTGGGGAAACGCCGACCAAACGGGCTTTGTACGACGAAAAGCGTTACATTCGCCAGAAAGAAATCGCGCAGATAAGACACGGGGCTGAAGTTTCTAGCGACACGAAAGTTATCCAGAAGGTTATAATGGACCACTTTAACGGCCTTCTCGGAGATAAGTGGGAGATGGATGAAGCATTTCTGGTTCATTTTTTGCCCCTATTGCCAAGGCTTGAGGATGAAGTGAAGGTGTGCCTTGAGATGCCAATTAGTGTCGGAGAAATTGAATCCGCGATAGATGAATTGCAAAACGGAAAAGCACCTGGCCCAGATGGACTAAGCGCCAGTTTCTACAAAGAATTCAAATGCATGATAGCTCCGTTTCTGCTCAATGTGCTCTCTGAGGGGTATGAGCGCAAAAAAGTTCCACTATCTTTTACTACATCACACATTGTCCTGATTCCCAAAACAGATGACCCGGAAAAGCGCTTGTTGGTGGGCTCTTATCGGCCGATAAGCCTCACCAACGTAGATTACAAGATATATATGAAAGTTCTAGCAAAGAGATTACAGGGCGTAATCAAAAGATTGGTTGGACCACACCAGACTTGTGGCATCAAAGGACGGAGCATCGCGACAAACATACACGTTGCACGTAGCATACTGTAATGCTGTGACGCCCTTGGGGTGCGCATTGCAATGATTCAGTTGGATCTTGCGAAGGCATTCGATCGGGTTTCACATGACGTTCTTTTTTGCATTCTTGACCATTTGAACGTAGGGCGCGTTGTAGCGGAAGGCGTGAGAATGGCTTATGCGAACTGCAGCACGCGAGTAATCGTAAATAGGGAGTTGACCGACCGAATAGAAGTTAATTCTTCAGTGAGGCAGGGATGCCCTCTTTCGCCCCTACTGTTCGCGACTTACATAGAGCCACTCTGCTTGGCCATAATTAACAGTAACCGTATATCCGGCTTTCAACTGCAGTCATCCCACATGAAAGACCTCGCCTATGCAGATGATGTTGCCATTTTTTGCTCAAACAAGGACAGTGTTACTGAAGTTACCAGCCTAGTCGAAAAGAAAAATACTGTCAACAAACTGGCTGCCTGATAAACTGGGGCAAGAGCTGTGGGTTTTGGCACGGTAATTGGGATGATGCACCGGAACACTTCTGTCGGTTGCAGTGGTCAAAACTGCCAACGCGGTATCTTGGCGTGCCTCTCGAATGTTATCGGGATCCCAATGACTGCTGGAACGATGAAGCGTCAAGGGCGAAGGAGAAGGCCGACTCGTGGCAAGGGAGGCAGCTATCAATGTTTTCGCGCGTCTCTGTCTGTAACATTTTCCTTGTGTCAACGATATGGTACCTAATGAATGTATTGAGTGCATCCCGAGCCAATATTCAAAGGATTCACCGTGTCTTTGCTGTTTTTGTCTGGGCGTCGACATGGGAGCGAACCAGTCGCACCAATTTGTTTATTCCTGTCAAAGGTGGTGGCCTTGGTCTTGTTCATTTGTTTTTACGCCAGGTTGTATCACGATTTATGTTCCTCCGTGACCAGTCGGACAGTTTTTTGAGGACTGTTATTCAGCTGCGACTGCAGAGGCTGCTTCCTGAAATTGTGGTGTCTTCGAGTGAGAATATGCGTGGTTCCGTCGTGGGGTACATGAGAGAGGTTGTATTCTCGTTCAAGCTTCTCCAAGTGCGGTTTTCCCTTGACTACTGGAGTAAAGTTTCAAAGAAAAAGCTGTATAAGGAATTAGTGGATGTAATGATGCCAATTCCTCTTTACCGAAGCCTGCACCGTGGGAGTCCAGGGCAGGAATTTTAAAAAGAGTTAAAAGCATGCCAGTTAACCCATCTATGAAAACGTTTTTCTACCAGTTACATTCAAATACGCTCCCTGTTGAAACATGGCTGAACGAAAAGGGGATTTTCGTCCCCTGGACAACTAACTGTATCCTATGCAAGAAATCCGAGACAATAGAACACGTATTCCTGGATTGTTGGGACCTCATCTTTCACTGGGACGTCCTCCAAAGAACTATCAAGAAAGATCTACCGCTGGACCCCTACGGTATCAGATTTCTGCCCATCCAAAATGAAACAGGAGTGCCCTATGACTTACTGATGGTGGTCAGCCTCCACAGCTTGTGGAAAACCAGAATGCAGGTGCGGCATGCAGATGTAAACTTGCGGTCTGTGCGAGAAAACTTCATTGCAAGTGTCGTGTGCCTGAGAGAAGTATACCGAGCACAAGGTGAACAGCCTGACTGGCTCTCTGTACTAGATGACTTGGCTGTATTGAAAAGATTTTAATCACCCTTGTATCAGCCGCATTGGGCTGAGGTGTTTCACATTTTTTTTGTAATTTTGGTTCTGTGTCAAAATCGGCAATAAAGAAAAAAAATCGTCGGTGGTTCAGTGGTAGAATACTCGCCTGCCACGCGGGTGGCCCGGGTTCGTTTCCCGGCCGACGCATGGTTTGCTTCTGCGGCTTACGCAGCGAGCTACGATATAAATTGATGGGCAGTATGCTGACGGAGCATTCGCGTCGGTGGTTCAGTGGAAGAATACTCGCCTGCCACGCGGGTGGCCCGGGTTCGATTCCCGGCCGACGCATGTTTTACTTCTGCGGATAACGCAACGAGCTTCATTTATTTATTTATTAGGATATAAAACTTACGCCCCTAATTTGACGTTGCCTAACTTCGGTAGTATTACAAAAGCAACAAATTTTTATTTACTATGTGTGGGTGTCTTACTAGAACAAATATTTTGGTTTGGTTTCAGGGGTTTACCATCCAGAAACGACTCATGCTATGAGAGGCGCCGTAGTGAAGAGCTGCGGAATGTCAACCACATAGGGTTCTTTAAGGTGCACGGATATGGCAACAGTACACATGCTTCTCGAATTTCGCCTCCTTCGAAAATCGACCACTGCAGTCATATAATTGATGAAAAGTCATAGGTATGCTGTTCGTGACATCCTTTCAACTTTCAAGGGTACGCTTACTGATGCCTTCTGTGATTAAGTTATGATTACGTAGCTGTTTTTTCAAGCTCGTGTAATAGCGATTCGACTGGGGAAACAGTCGTTTTAAGAACACATCTACAATTTTGGCTTTTTCGATGAACTACTCGCGAGAGGTTGCTTTGCCTGCAAGCTTCTTGAAAGCGCATTTATTTTCACGATATTTAGCCGAAATTTGTTGGGCTACAGCGCCGAGGGTAAGTGCGTTTTCGAAATTCTAAAAACTGATTAGGATATTAATAACGGCAAGCTACACGCCTCTTAATAACTAAGCAGCCTAACGGTAATTAAACGTTAACTATTCAATATTAGTTGACCAGCCTACTAGTTAGCACGTCTTAGCTGTTTTCTGATGTACTACATCGCCCACGAAGCTATGCCGAAGAAGCGCTCTTCTATTTCAAGAAGCCTATTTTTGAAAATTATGTAAAGTCTTAGGTGAAACAACCTGTATAAGAGGCATATGGGCCACGTAGGATTATGTGATTCAGTTATTGTAGGTGTCGCTACCGTGGAGCAATTGCCGGGAGAAACCGCAAGGCTAACCCCACCTGTAGCTTATTGCATCTCAACTCAAGTCCCCTAGGTCGCGTAACCTTGTGGCTTCATCACAACCTGCCCACCGGACTTTGAGAAACCTGCGCACCGCTGTAGTTGGAAGTTAAATTAATGTCTGATCGCGAGAGGTTGCCTTTGAAGAGAAACCTCGGTGACAGAAGCCCCACCAGTGACAGCGCCTGCCATCGTAAGGCAGTGGCGCATCACTTAACCGCTGCACCACTGCCCCTAGAGTGGTATGAGGACTCCCATACCACTGGTAAGTAGAGAATGACAAAATCTGCATATGTGGGCATTCACTAATTAAGCTATCGCGTCGTAGCCTTAAGGCGGAGCTTAACTATCCTTTTCAATTTTTTTATTAATTGGCCAATGGAATTTATGTGGCCTACTTCGAGTGCTCTGTTCGAAAACCAACTATTTCCAAATCTTGATTGAAGTGCATCATTGCTCTAACTGCATGATCAATTAATATAATAAACACTCCGTTAGAACAGCACAGAAATCTGACCTTCTGACCTGTCTACTATTCTTCAAGGCTCTGGCATCGTCTTTGCACCCACACATCCTTGGTTGGTTTAACGTTGTGATCATGAGGAATGGGTATACTGGTGTGCAAGGTTTCCGAAGAGAATTTCTCTGCCGCCCTTCATCCTACCAACAATTGCTTAATCCTCTTTTACCACTCCAGTTCATTCTTTAGGAAGGTTTTATGACTTGCCTGTAGTTACAAAGTGAATTGCCACCTTCATGAATCCATTGTTTCCACCAATGACCTAACAATTTATTTTTACAACGGTACATACGCGTATAAAATCACTTTCTCACTTTAACTATCATCTCGAGAATGCTAATAATAGCTATAACATACGAGCCCAAGCTAAAATTTTGAAACAGTTATATTGCTCTATAGGTTTCACAAAAACACCTAAGGTAACTTTGGTATTTATAGGTCTAATAGATTTTTATATTACACTGATAGATAACTCTATCGCCTCAATAGGCTACAGAATGGGCCTTAGGCCTTCTACTAGACCTGATACAGACTTCTACAGGTCCCTCATAGATAAAATAGAGAGGCAAACTGAGCATGTATTTGTTTATAGGAGTACTGCTAGGAGCAGATAGAGCGCATGCCTTTTAAACTTAAGCTTCTGGAATTTCTTGAAGTGTGACTTCATGCTTCTTCATTTTATGTCACGAAATAGCATTTGTTCAATTTTCAAATAGCACGATGAAAGAGTTAAAAGGAAGAAAAATAATACTCCAACGCCTCCAGACGCTTGTGCAACGCAGATTCACATGTAGCTCGAAAAAGAAGCGTAGGGTTTTAATTGATTCGTGCATTTTCATTTTATGAATGTGCCGTTAAGCGTTGGAGGCACTCTAGCCAGGTATCGCATAAAGAAATGGTGGACGATTTAGCGTGGTTAGCCCGTTGGAAATCACGTGCGCAAGCACTGCGATTGCGGTTCGGGGCTCTCTTTTAATGGTCAAGCAGGCTTCAGGGATAGATTGGCGATAAGCTCTGCCTTAGTGTATGACGTGACAGGGAATGGGATAATGCCAATATAGGCGGATTTTTTATTCTCTACATTCATAGAAGTCCTCATACTAATCCTGGCGCAGTGGTACAGCTGCTGAGCGATGTCGTACTGCCCTGCGATAGCAGGTGCTGCCACGGCTGGATCTTTTGAGACCCAGGTTGCTCTTCGCGAGCAACCTCTCGACAGCAATCATTAATAGAACTGCCACCTGCCACGGTGGGTAGCTGCACAGCTTGGGCGGACTAGACAAACCGGCAACGCAGAAATCGGCGAGGGGGGACTCTAGTGCTCGCGCATTGAAACAATAGACCAGGATATGCCTTTCAAAGGAGGCCGTCCGAACAGTGTCGCCGCATACTGCCGTGTCAGCCAGCCGGCCTTGAACCTGAAAGCGTGCACCTAGCAAAGGTCGCAGCTGGTGCTAAGTATTCGATTATAACAGCATGAAAACATGTAAACACCCTAGGGGCGCCTTCTTGGAGACGCATTTGCTGTTTCATTATTGATTTCTATGCCATAGTAGCCACAGTGTCAACCTTAAATCTAGAACGTACCCCCAACACAAACATACTTAATACAGGAATAGATGTCCTATTGGTTTCTCCTTCGGTTGGGAAACGATGATCGAGCACCAGCGAAAGCACTGTACATAAATAGGCAACTACGTTCCGTACTGGTGTACAGCAACACGAAACTATAGATAAGCACAGCCAATACATCAATACGGGGTATACTAAGAGGGCCTGTATTGCTGTATGGCTATATTTTTTTCAGAACGCCATTGGTAGAAACCAATAGCATTCTTATGTGTCTCTCCTGTTGGAATGTTTATAGGAAATATCTGTAAGCGGGGTATAGAATCGAGAAACTATGATTTTGCAGTCTATCTGACATCATGTTGCTGTTTTGGACTCTTAAATTGTCTTCAAGAAAGATTTGGGACAAAGACTGGAGAAGTGAGAGAAATAGCTTGCCGATGCGCAATAAACCTTTTTCTTAATTGCTGCGCTGCGAATGAGCATGCAATCATTGTCTCCTCACGCTCGTCGTGTCCTTGTCACTCACTGCATGCATCAGATTCATGCCCATGTTTAATTTTGTTTGCTCTCTGTTCCTTTTTCCCCTTTGGAGTCGTATTTCGTGTAATAGCTATAGAGGCGAACTTTTCCACTGTGTCCACAAATACTGGTGTAAAGGTAACACATGTTCAGCAAAGATAAAATATCCTGCTTTTTATCCCAATTCGTACACCCTCCCTGACTAGTGATTTATAGCGGTGCCTTTGACCAGCTAAGCTGAGCACTGTTTGTAAACTACCTTCCAAGGAAAGCCGCGCGTACCTCGCGTGCGATTGCATTGCCATCTAGCGAGAGGGTCAGCGAGACAGGCAGGTGAATAACTCTACGCGTGCTCACTAGAGGCCAGAACCAGTTCCAAAAGTTGTGCACAAGCGTGTTCGTGAGACGCTTGAAATTGCGCCATGTCAGAAATGAGAAATGCATATCACCCGCTACGTAATGCAGAGTCACGCATACTAGTCGAGTCATTTCTTGGTCGAGTCAAATTACTTGTTGTTAATGGCTTGCAGAAGCGATGGAGTGTCGAATTGAGGAGGTTTTAGGAGGCACGTGTAATAAACCAGAACCACAGACCTCTTGAACGACAGAGGCTCTGTTGACATGTTTCATTATAGTACTTCTCAGTATTTTTATCGATTGAAACTTAAACGCTGGCTTGGGAACAAAAGAAGAGCCGTAAACTGCTTTTCAACCTTTGAGATATATTGGGAAATATGTTTCTATGTTGTTTGTCGAAATGTACATCACTGAAAATATCTCTTCGTCAGAATTACGTTTTGCTTGCTGTGCGTTATATTTAGATCGTGGTCTTCGACATACAGTGCACTAAAACTGCAGTTCGATATGTCTTCCCGTCTGTTAAGAAACCAATACGAAATGTTTAGATGTGCAGGAATATACGTACCTGTCAGGTCAATAGTATTGCGGTTAAAGGGAAGCTCTTTCGTAAACAGGAGTTTTTACATTGTCATTGATTGCGCTGCCAGAGTAACCTGACCGTTTAACTACCAAGTGCAGCACATTTATGTGAATATTTAAAAACCTGTATACAAGAGCGCTCGGTTTAGGTTAGAATCGCAAAGGGCAGTGACATATTTTAGAAGCTGTAGTGAACTCAAATAACTTGACCGCACCATTCTAATCTGAAACACTATGCATTACCAGCCGAAGCTTGAAGAATGAACTACCTCTAAAAGTTGATAAATAAATATTTTTCCTTATTTTCACAGAATGAATATTCCCCTCAGGATTCAACATCCACGCATATCGATGCCGTTTCAATGTGCTTTTACTTTTTAAACACACTTGAACATTGTTGCATCCGGTAACCGGTGCGTTTTATGTGAACCAAAGGAAATAGTTGTCACGCGTTGAGAGAGCTGAAAGCTATGGTCGACGAGGATATATTGGTATGTTTCTTGGAAAGAAAGAACCTGAGTAATAATTTTTTTTATGCGCATGAAGCAAGTAGGCGAGAGAAAGCCCTAATAAACGAATAGAAATTCAATACACTTCAAACTGCACGACCATCTCAGCACCGTGCAATGTAAAGAGTAGTGATCTCAGAATGACGTTTTTATCCCACAAGAATCCTGTTCTTTAGACAGCGATGTTAGATTGTACCGCGGCGCTGTGCCATTGTGAGGCATTTGACCACCTCGCCCGACAGCAAGCCTGCTACACGGACAACGCATTTGCGGGTCCAGAGAAGATGACCAGAAAATGCGAGCCTCATGCCAGTTGTGAGTGCAAGCATCAGGCAGATGGACAAATCGTTTCTGCTTGAAGAAATTGTAGAGTACAGTACACGATGGGGAGTGAAAGACTGGGCGCAATAAGCTAGGTACAGACCCTTCCTACATGAAAGGGAAAAGCCAGTTTGCACAGAAATTCATGTTTGTTCTCTACTAAACTTAGAAAGGTTATCAATTTCGGGTCGTTTTCTCTGTTCTCATTTCATGGAATCCCGCGATGTGCTGCAATCCACTGGAGTACAATTGCGTCGCTAGCAACGCGAGCCGTGTGAGGCAGGTGTCCACAGCCCACAGGAGGTTTAGTGTCAATTTGGCCACTTAAGCCAAAGTGGCCACGTCAGTTTTGTTCAGCGTGGCCTCTTCATCGCTGCGCGATTCACTGCTCTCCGTTTTCCTCCATTTTACCGAGTTCTGACAAATAAACTTTGCTTATTCACTGTTTTTACGTCGGTCGCTCCACTTTTAAGCAAACATCGCGTTCTGGTGGCCTTCGAGATTTGCAAAGTCAGCGCTGAGCGAGATAAGCGGCGGGTTCCTTTTTCACTCACATAGTGCTTTCCTGGATACGTAGGGTTCCTTCATGACAGCCTAGCAGAATGGAAGTTTAGGCGCTCCTGAAATTTACGCACAGACAACCGTACAGAACCCATTGGTGAGGCACGCTCTTCTTTGAAGGAAATAATTTGGAACCATTGAATGAACTGTGCCGAATGCGTCATTGATTTCTTGACTTGGCGAACATGTCCCTGCTGCATCACAGAACACGTTGTAGCACAGCGCAGCTGACTACTCATTCCATGATAGGAGTAGCGTTGCTGACGCACGACAAAGGGTCGGGCTTTTATAGATGTTATAAAAGAAACTTGATTTCAGCTGTCCTGAGGAGGGCTCAACAAGTCCCGCTGCCATTTGGCATGTCTGTTTCATCTTTATTCAGCAAGCAGCGAGCATTGTTTAAGTAGTCCAGTTTGCGGTAGAACATTTAATACCGTTTCAAGTTCGTTATTTGCATATTTTTATTTTAATGGTTTTTGGCCGTTTACCACCCCAAAGCGGCTCAGACTATGAGCGACGCCGTAGTGAAGGACTCCGGAAATTTCGATCGCCTGGGGTTTTTTTAACGTGCACTGACATCGCACAGTACATGGGCCTCTAGAATTTTGACTCCATCGAAATTCGACCCCCGCGGCCGGGATCGAACCCGCGACTTTCGGGTCAGCAGCCGAGAGTGAAGAGATTGCATCCCTACCATTGACCCATAAGACCAGTGTCCCCTCAAAAACTTTAGCAGTGATCATGACCCTAATAGTTGGCAATTTCAGGAATCCTCAGGGTCAGTGGCGCAGCCAGAAATTTTGTTTTTTGGGGGTGGGGGTTGCTCATGTGTCGGCGTGGCGTCCTCATAGAATTTGTGGAGGGATCAAACGCAAGAATAATAACTGCGTTGCCACTGAAAATGTCATTGTGTATTGATAACGCCACTCACTGTCGCGACAAGTGAAATATGTATTTGTTTAAATAAAAGAATGCATTCGTATGTCTTAAAAATCGTGCAGACATAACTGATACCAATGCTTCCATGTTTTGGCGTATTTATTAAATATCACACGAACTCTAGAATTATACTCGTATCAATCCGAAACCAGCAATGCAGTGTAAGCCGCTGATATGAAAAACGTAAAGGCCATGAAATGAGCAAGTAGAGGATAACTATTTTAAGGAATCTTTGTCGTTTAAGAACTTCTACATTTTTGTACATATGAAACGGCAAGGGAAAAATCTCAATGTCGCTGTCCTTCGTTCCAGTGTACTGCGCAGCAACAGCTGCCAACGGTCATATATTGCGAGTAAGTGCATCGAAGTTTTAGTCGCAACAGCGAGCACATGTATAAACGAGGAGTTCGGCAAAATAAACGTTAGAAGTTCGAAGACGAAATGGAGTATTAGAAATGCGAATATACCACTTGATAAAGGACAAAAATGTGGCACTGGAAACAAAGTCACTGTATGTATACACATAACCTCGCAAGAAGATATTTAAATACACGTATGGCTCCATTCAAGGGCGTCCGCAGAATTTTTTGCAGGGGGGGGCCCCATTGGCTGTTGGCGCCGGAGGGGGGGGGTTATGTTCGTAGCAAAAAGGCACTATTTGCGGAGTAAATTTATTTATTTATAAATAAATAAAATAAATAAGTAAAATACACACATCAAAGAAAAATTACAAACAGCAAATTAAAGCGTGGCTAGGAGAGATACATTGGAGTTTATCAAGAAGAAACAATTAAAATTAATAAAAATGCAAAAAGATACTATCACTTCGTGGAGAAGAGTGCTCAGTCTTGCTGCATACGGGTTCTCGACACACCCGGATTGATGACCAGCACACAGCACAATATGTTCACAAACACGCAACGACAGTCAGTCAGTAAACAGCAACTGTAGACGCCTCGGATTTTTCTGGGCGAATTGCGTGATGACACGGGTGATAAATTCATTCCTGTGCTTCATTACACGCTCTCGGTGCACACTCATCGTACAAAGGCCGTCCAGTCTGTCGTTTGTCATCGTTGAGCGTAGCCACGTTTTCACTCTCCTCATTGTACTGAAGGAGCGTTCGACCGTACAGGTAGTAACTGGCAAAGCCAGAGCCACCTCAATGGCTTTTGCAACACCAGGGAAGAATGTCTTGGCCTGATGTAGAAGCTCGCAGTAAGTTATTTCTGATGGGTCCCCAGTTTTGTTGCACCACATCTCGTACCAAGAGATGGCCTCTTCCTTGAAGTTGTCGATGCCGTAAAAGCACTGGAGTTCTTCGGCGAGAACAGCGAACTCAACACGGCTCAAGTGCTTCATTTTTGATGGATGCAGCTGGAGAAGTTTGAAGCTCCTCTCATTGCTTTCAGAAAAGCGCCGAGCTAAAGAAGCAGTGAGGGAGTCCAAGTACGGCACATATATTGCCACACGGTAGTATTCCTCCGGCGACTGAATCCCGTAGTTGTCTCGGTGGGCCTGACGAGAGACTTGTCTTGGCACAGATATCACCACATTTAAGTGATTGGCTGCCTCCCTTGCTGCATTCATGATGTTAGAGAACTCCTCTACAGCGTTCGTCCGGTGGCCGCGAAAAATACGTTGCAGCTCAGTGATGTGGTCATGCACAGAATGGAAGTCCATGGATACACCTTGCAGAATGTTCGTAACTGGTTCGAGCCGAGCGCTGTACTTCGCTACAATATGCAAGCAGACGATGAAAGATGAGCTTGTTGTTGCGCAGTAGAGGATGTGAGCTCGTTGTCTAGTTGCAGCGTTCGAGCATGATTCCGTGGACGCGAGCTCCTCGAGTGCTTCGACTATGGCCACGTAATGCTGAGAGAAGATCCTAATAGACTTATATTTTGCAGACCATCTTGTCTCACACAGCATCGGAATGTTCGGCACCAATTTTCTCCGGAGTACGCTCTCAAGGAAGAAGTTTATGGTTTGTTTGATTATGCCAATTGTGTTTCGAATTTCAGAGACGTCGTTCAGATCGTTGATGACGAGATTTAGTTTGTGACTTGCACAGTGGAAAAATAGTGCCTTCGGGAACTGTTTTTGTATAATTTTGTTCACTCCAGCTTCTTTTCCAGCCATTGTAGAGCATCCATCGTACCCCTGTCCAACGAGGTTCAAAAGAATCAGCCCGACATTCGTCAAAAACTTCAAGATTGCCGCGGCGATGCAAGCGGAGTTTAATTGCTCCAGCTCTACAAATCCCAAAAACTGCTCTCGAACGCACTCTTCGGCTCCCGCCTTGTCAATAAAGCGAACGCCTATAGACATCTGCTCTTTTCCTGAAATATCTGCAGTTTCGTCAGCAAGAACGGAAAAAGCAAACGCTTTGTTAGCTTCGGTAACTATCTGCTCTTTCAGAATGTCGCCACAGATTGTGATGATCTCGTTCTGGACGCGGACAGAAGTGTACTTGGCATTGCCAGCAGAAGCGAAGTGCTCCTGAAGTAGAGTATCTCCAGCTTCTACACGAAAGTCAAGCAGATCATTGAAGACTCCACTATCGGACTGCTTGCCGCGAATTGGCAAGTCATGCGTCGCGCAAAAGACAATGGTGGAAACTATTGGAAATAGTTTCTCACGGTTCCTTTCAACTTGCGCGTGGAGTGCTCTGTTCAGCTGCTCTACAACGGGTAGCTGCTTGCCTTTCATCACATCCATAAAGTTCTGTGAGGCCGTCATTGCCTCCTGGTGCCATTGGGATTTTACGTGATCCCTGCACGCCTCGTGCATTTTTCTGTAGTTACTGAAAGCGCGCACGATAAAACTTCCTTGAGTACCCCGGTGAACACGTGGAGGAAAAATGACGCAAAAACGACAAATAGCGCCTTTCGCTGTCGCTGAGTACGCAAGCCAGGGGGCGTAATCTCCCAGCCATTGATGTCGAAAAGGCCTCTTTCCAGGTGTTACATCCTTCTTAAAATCGTATGTAACATTTGGTGACCATGGCTTAGTAAGAAGACGTAACTTCAAAAAGTCCGGTATGCCAGTGAGTTTAGCTTTGCCTAGAAACTCTCCTAAGTCATATTCTTGAGGCAAGTTATTTGTTTTCTTGATGTTGTCTCCGGACTTCGATCCCAAGCAAGGAGAAAGGGAATCGTCTCGGCTTACTGCGTGACCGGAGCTCGCTGGTGAAGTTCCTTCCATGGAGACGACGACGTCGGCTACTGTCCGGTGATGAAAGGTTGCATCGCTCTGGTCAAATCCGGACTTAAATCCCAAGAAAGGAGAAATGGAATCATCTCGGCCTGCTGCATTACCTGAACTCACTGTTGACAGAGTCCCTTCCATGGAGTCGACGACATCAGCTACTGTCCGGTGATAAAAGCTTGCATCACTCTGTTCAAATGCTACACCGTTGTCACATATCACACCAGAATCTGCAGGGGCGCATTTGGATAACGCTTCGTCAGACAACCGCTGACGCTTGAAGAAGCGCCGAATGTCCATCATTCGGAACCGCGCGAGACAAAGCTGGCTATGGAGTTCTTCGGGGTTGGTAGTGTTAAAAATATATACACATTGATTGAAAAAACGGTTGAATGCGTACGTTGAAAACAAAAAATGACTATATATACAACGAAAACTTATTTACAAGATAAATGCACGCTCGCAGCTTCATACACCTCGCTCCATCTTGCTCGCGCAACCGCACAGTCGAGTATTTGCACACACACTACTCGCCGCTCGTCGTTTTCTCGTCCGCTGTCTTGATTGTTCTCAGCTTCGTTGACAACCGGCCACTAAAAATACCGAAGCACAAACACAGAGGCGCGCACACATGCAAGGGCCTACTTGCCGCAGTATCCCCGAATACGCACTGTTGGAGTTGAGGGTTCAGGACAGGAGTGCCGCTGAGCGAAGAGGTAGATGGCGAAAGGAGAATAGGTTTATTTACATTTTACATTGGTGGTTAGAAGTGAGACGATTCTGCCGCATCCGTTGTCGAGTTTTATATCCTTCTTGTTCCCTAAAGTCCCTAGGTTGAGGACGCCCTTGCCGGAGTGGGAGGGGCCTAGAGCTTTCACCTGTGCGCACACACACGACACTGCACTCATGGTCACGCCCCCTTCACATGTGGAGTCTGAGGGAAAGAAGGTTGTCGTCGAGGTAGCGTTGACGGCGGTAGGTGATGGCCTCCGGCCAGCCGAAGGTTTCTGCGGGTCACCGACATCTGTTGATCATCAAATGCCACCCGCCGCTCGAGGCCAGACGCGAGGTCGCGAAAACGCCGAAAGTGGTTCCTCGTGCTTGGGTCGGAGATGAGGCCCGCCAGCTTGTCGCGGTGCTTGGGCACGCCAAAGAGCAACCGGAGACGAGGCCCTTTGTTCCCTGGCACGGTCACGGCAAATGGGGAAGATAACGTTCGTCTCCCCGAGGCGGTGGCGGCGTTCTACACGTGCAGGCACTTTGTGAAGGGGGTCTGGTTTTGTTCCTGCACTCCAACCGGGCAAACTCCGTAATTGAAGTCAGCTGGCACCTGGGTCCTCTCGGTGCTTGTGGTCCATGGCGGCAGGCCCGAAAGCAATCACCCTCAAGTCGCTAGCAGCCATACACAGTAGAAACAGGCGTGCTGGCGGCCACCCGGCGAGACTTGTTGTCGTCGTTCCTAATAGCACTTTGGGGGTGAAACGAACGCCTCGCGACTTCCGAGGGGAAGGGACACTCGCCACTCCGGTCAGAAAATTTGTTTTGTGTGTTTTTATGGGGTTCAGAGCCCCAAAACGACTCAGGCTATGAGGGACGGAGTAGTACAGAGTTCCGGATAATGTCAACCACCTGGGTCTCTTTACCATGCACTGACATCACACAGTACATGGGCGCTGTTGGGATTTGAGGCCCAGCCAGAGGTGACAGGCGAGCCAGGCGAGCCAGGCAGGCGCCATCGGGCTGCCTTGACCAAAGGCGCTGGCTTCCGGAGAAGATGCAAGGAACGCTGGTGTGGGGGCGCCTCTGGAGACTGCGTCGCCGTGAACAAAAGCAACTGCTAATCCCCTTTGCCGAAGATTCTGAAAGCGGCGCTTCTACCGAACTGCGCTCTCCCGTGGATCGGAGGAGACAGCGAGCGGCGGCGGCGCCAACTCATCGCCTGCTTGCCCTTGAGCAGCCCGACAAAGCGGGGGTGGACACGGCTGATTTGTCCCTCCCTCCTGAAGAATTCATCGGTGGCCGGATTGTGCACTGTCTGCCTCCGTGTGGCTATCTCTCTAGAGATCAAAGAAACAGGCACCCATCTCAAGACGCCTCGAAACACATGCTCGCCGGTGCCGCTGTATGTCTGCAACGACGCGTCCCCGGACGCGGCACTTCGCAGATGTGACCCAAAGCTGGAAGCGGGGCCGCTTTTACTCTTTTTGCTGAGCGCACCGCCGCCCCTGGTGTGCGGCCATCACTCACGGTTAGAGTGAGTGATTTTCCAGGGGGGTGCAGCCGCCCCCCCTTGCCCCCCCCCCCCTCCGGACGCCCATGGCTCCATTAAACCTACGTATCTAAGCAAAAGTCGCCCTATATAATGCATCAAACAAGACAAGTAAGCATCTTGCGCAATCACAGATGGTAAACTTTACACACGGAAAGACAGACGATCCGGGCAAGGACAAAACTATGATAGCAGAAGTCGCGATATGTAGTACCTTGGGCCGTGCTGCGGTCGGTGACAGCTCGGAAAAATTTAGGGGGGGGGGGGAGCTTAAGACCCATAAGCGCCCCCCCCCCCTCCCCTGGCTACGCCCCTGCTCATGGTAGATGATGCCTGAGACGTCGTTGTTCAATCTCATCAGGCTTTTCAGGAGTGTCTCACGCTCGGCACAAAAACGCGGGCACACTAAAACGGAATGAGTCACATCACCCGCAACATCACAGAGTACACACATAGGTGAGGTGGCGCGGTGAATCTTGTGCAGCCATACCTGCTTCTAGGAGTAGTTCGTGCGAAGTCAATACAAGAGAGTGGCTCTGTCACGCGACAAGCATGCGTATGTTCTTAATGACTTGATGACTTGATGTTCAGTTTAGTTCCTCGTTTTCTGTCCCTGTCGTCTGAACAGGAGAGGAGAACTCCGTCAAGCGGATAGCCGCTTTTTTCTCCCCTCCCCCATCAAATTGTATTTGATTTGGTGGAAATAAAGTATTATTATTATTATTATTATTATTATTATGCAAGGGAGGTACAAAAGTGGCATGATTAGCTACGCTCCATAGCTGGCCATTGTATGTACTGGAGCTGTGCATCATGTGTTTTTCAGCTGCCTAAACCTTTCATGTTAATAATTCTGAACAACTACAAAATACAGAAAAATAATGACAGAAATCGTACTCGTTCACACCGTGAAGATGTTGGAATAACCTTAGTGTCCCTCTTTATCTGTGATTTTCATGTATTTTTAAAGTGCACTAGAAGTTGGCAGAATTGATTTTATGGAACTGTGGGGAACAGAAGTCTTCAGGACGCAGAATAGGCCATCTAGACACATAGACTGCTTGTCGTGTAATGATCACTCAAGCTCAGTGGACGCTTTGTAGAAAGCGAGTTCGGCATTCACCGCGACAAGTGTTGTCTCGAGTAACTAGCTAATAAAAGAGATGACAGCTTCAGTTGCAGTTCGAACGTTGTGGAAACCTTTTTTCCCTGACAGTCCATTACAGTACGAACTCCCATTATTGCCTCGTTGGGTTTTAAATTTTTTTAGTTTATAATAGCAGCAAAACGCTGTTTTTGTATATTCAAGTCGACAAATACGATTGTTTGTATGTGTACTGCACCTATGCAACAACCGGAGCCATAAGTTACTGATGTTTCATCCATGCATTCCTTCATTAGCATACAGATGCTAATGAAGTGTTTACTCTCATATTGAACCTTAAGTCACCCTCCAGCACTGATTATGATGGCTTGTAATTACGACGTGTCAAATCTGTAGCAGGTATTATAGCCCCGTGTGTCGTTCTTATTTTCAATCTATCGATTTCGTCAGCGATATCCCCGCAAAAAATGAAAGTGGCTGAAGTATGTTTACATCTAAGGGGGAGAAAAAAATGAATTAGCTAACTATCGCCACATTACTATTTTACCAAGCGTTTGGGCAAGTTGGTCAGACATGCTAGAGAGAAGCCCACTACAAGCTAGTAAAGAGGGCCATTGTGCGACACTGTTTCACCGACGCTGTCAGGAAATAATGTCATCTTTCAATCAACAGGAGCTTCAGTACCCAGGTCATGCGCATAAATACAGCGGGCTATCCGGATACTTTATTGGTATCAGTCGCTGAAAGCCTGCACAGAAAACATATATAGAAGCCCGTCTGAGTGATGAAGAAAAGGATCGACTCAAGACAAAGAAAAAGGAGGAGCTCAAGAAAAGCAAGGTTGCTGTAATTCCATACCCTCATGCCGTTTCACGCAACCTGAAAAAAGGTCGGAGCACGCGAGAAAGTTAGAGTGGTATGTTCCGCTCCCGTCAAACCTTCTGCCCTTTGCAAGAAATCCTGTCAAGTCAAGGAAGCGAAGCCCAATTGGATGACTAACCATGATAACAAACTCTTAGGCTGTTCAGAAGGCGTCGTTTACAAGATTCCTCTAAAATGTGGTGCCCGCTACATAGGCAAGACAGGAAGGTCGATCAATGAGCGTACGAACGAACATCGCAGGAAATTACGTCAAATGTCAACTGAAGGCCATCTAGCCAAACACTGCAGGTCCCGCAACTGCAAGGCGTTACTGAAAAAATTCTGTTATTTATAAGCACAAACATCAGCTTACCGGCGATATTGTAGAAGCGCAAGAAATAGCGCGAACTGAAAAGACCTGCGTTAGCGTGGCATTAATCTACCTAAGGAAAAAAGGAATTAACCTTCCTCACCGAACATGAGCGATCTCGGGGTGGCAGACTTAACTAAGGGGTATTTTTTTTGTTTTTGTTGTTCTTTTGTTCCATGCCGAGGCCCCGAGATCGTTTCGAAGGCCTTTGTGCATTTTGTGCCAAGTTTCCTTTCATTCACCTGTGGTCAAATTTTAGCCCTGTTATTGTTGGCTTTTTAGTTTTGTTTTATGCACCCTATTTTTTTAGTGAGTTTTTAGGTTTCTTTAGTCGTGTTCTGTTGGCGTTTTAGTTGTCATTCTCATGTTTTACAGTGCTTTTAGTCCTTCTTAGTCATTTTATTGTTTTTTTTTTGCGGTGAGGCCTTCCTTCAGGTTCTTTCGTCCATATGTTCGTGATTCGTTTAGGTTTTAGCCTGCTTCTTGCCGTCTTTTACCTCATTCTTTGTCTAGTTTTTCATTCACGACAGGGTGTTGTCATGCTGCGGTTCAGCTTAGTGTGGTCGTCATGTTGTTTCCCATGCGCGTTTTTATTATTTCTTGCATCGCACATCGCGCCCACGTGCATCATTGTTTTGTTTTTGTTTTACTTTGTGGAGCGTGCTGCCTTGCATAAATTCGGCGTAGTGGCAGCCAAACAATAAAGTTGAAAGTAGGCGCTTGTGCGGGTGTGTGCTGGCCTGCTGTCTTCGTTACTTGATGCTGCGCCACTCTTCTTTTGCTTATTTTGCCTGTCTCCTCGAAAACACTTGAAAAAATGAAATTGAAGAGGGTCACTAACTTTTTTGATAAACACTCCCTAATAGCTGAATCTCAGTTTTATTTCCGGAAGGAAAAATCGAACAAGTCCTTCTTACTCTTGCAAAAAGCAATTATTTTACTTAACATCCAATTGCAACCACTAAAAGTAGACCTTTCACCATGGCCTTTCATCTCCCAATATCAAAATATTCTATTATACAAACTGGAAGCATATGGTATTCGAGGATCTTGTCTTGAGCTGTTATCTTATTATTCAAGCCAGAGGAAGCAAGATGTAGTTGTTTACTATACTAAATTCAGTGATAAAACACTTCATGGCGTACCTAAAGGTAGTCTTCTTGGCCTCTTCCTGTTTAATGTTTATACTAACGACTTAACTCAAATAGATGATGAACCTGATTACGTTTTCTATGCTGACAAAACTGGCCTTTTCTTGAGTGGCTGCTCTCCCCATGAACTCCTAAAGGTAACCTTTCTTCCAGCATTGCATAAATGGCCCACGGTAAATCGGCTGACAATAATAACTCGCGAGTCTAAATTTGTGCTCTATTGACCTGTAAACTACAATATTACATCCACCAATCGCCGTATGCTTGGTGATAATTGCATACATCTAGTTGAAAGCCTTAGGTCATTTGGCGTTGTTTTCGATTGCCTCGTAAGATAGAAATGATATGTAAATTTCATTGTTGAAAAAGTATCCCAGTCATTTGGCTTTGTCTCGAGATTCCGATCAAAGTTTCCCATGTGCTTAAAACTAACAGTTTTCATCCGTTCTTTCACTCCCACTTAAACTACTGCCACTTGGTTTTGGGGACAACATCAAAAACAAACCCCACTAAATTATTTTTGCTACAAAAAAGGCAAGGCATGCAGCTGGAATGACCTTAGCCCACACCCGTCCTTTTTTCTCTGACTATAAAATCACCTCAGTTAACATCACACATGAATGGCGACTAATGTGCTTTGTTAGGTTTTCATCCCCCATCATGACTGAATTTATGAAACCTGTCGCCAAGCTCATATTGAAAATTTGTTTTCCGGAGGTCTAGAGAACAATGGGCTCTCTCCGGTAGCAGAGAAAATTATTTATATCAAATGCTACGTTTTCTTATGCCAACCATTTTAAACAAATACAACCCGTACGATAGTGATGTGCACACTTTACGTCCAAAAGACTTTAAAGTACATTTGTACAGATAAATACGTAGAAGTGAACATCGATAATTATTCATTTTCTCTTTATTGCAAGTGCGAGAGCAATTTTCCGTAATTCTGTGAGATTTTCAGTGGTGTGTACTTTGATTATATGTTTCGTCCCGCGTATGCGTTAATTTGTCTCGTGCCTGTATGCCATATCTGTGTGTGGGGCCTCAGACATATTCAGACTTCTGCTTTGCAGTTTTTCATCTGGGATCTCTTTCCCTTGTGTTAGAAAGGGGATAAAGTTTGACTTACTATTGTTATTATTATGTTCAAAGATTAAAAGACAGGCAAGAATGTCTTATAATCCATATGATGTGAGGGGGGGGGGGCAAAAACAAGAATACCTTTTTCATATAAGCACACCCACACACAAAAATCTACCAACAGCAGTGAATACACGACTTGTGTACAATGAGTGTAGCGCATATAGGGAAGCGCACCTGAAGTTTGCTTCCACTGCACCAGCGCCACTTCTCCCCTGCCGGCCATTTTGGCGTTGCTGTCCGGGCACGTCGCCGGCGGAGCGCATTGAGCCAGCAGCCTGTCGGCTGGTACGCGCGTGCTGCTCGCGCAGCTGGCACTCTCTCTTTCATTGTGAGCACGTGCCGTCCTGCTCGCGGGCGCACAAAAGTGGTGTTGCCGCTCGCTGTGAATTCCGCGACGTTCTAAGAGTGGAGAAACTGGTTGTGTGTGCGGCTGTCACAATAGTTCTCTGAACATCAACGGCCAAGGAATGCCCGTGTAAATCTACAGATTTCCTGGTGATGTCCTACATTCTTGGGGAAAAAAATTTAATATTGGAAAATTGTAACGTACAGTAACGGAAATATTGAAGGTAATGGTCCACCCTTTCTATATGCAGCAAAATCTTAAATATTTTTCATCGCTCGTATCGAGCAGTTGACGATAGGAAAAACGTTAATACGAAAAAAAAATGCAAGCCTATCGATGGGAGATTGCTATAGTCAAATCTTCCAGTATATGAAAAAAAAAATGCGGTCATACATTTTTTACTATTCAAAAATGTTTTTGTCCCGGAATTGTTGCGTATGAAATGGATCAGAACGAGAAACGGCAGGCCTCGATAACTGCTATGGGCAGGGTGAAGTAAGCTTTTTCCTGTTACTAAACACGTTTGGTATGTCGCACGCGTAATATTATTTCTGCGCAGTTTTTGCTGTAATTCACTAAGCATGCAGTGTTTAGTAAAGCTCACGCTAACGAAACTATTTTTTTTTTTTACCGTTTTTTATTTTGGAGACTGACTGCAGCTAGCGGCATTATGCAGACGCGTGTGAGGCAAGGTCAGTGATCGCCTGAATGTTCCGACTTGTGACGCCGGGCTCAATTTTCGAAGTTGCTTTACATGTAAAAAATTTCAAAAAATAAAAATAATCAAAATGTTTGCTTGCACATGAATGAGCGTTTGCATGTGAGCGATGGCTCTGCAAATAATTGTTTTGGGAATGCGCGTGCGCTGTAATCGGAATTAAAAGAAATATACGAACCGCTTATCTGCGTTGTAGCGATTGACAAACTAGAGCATTTTTTCTCTTAGCCGTATATAGCAAGCAGCTGGTAGGCGCATTTCGTGCGTGTTTTCGTTTTTCTCCTCAGCCTCGCGTGTCGCCTTAAGGCCACTTTATTTTAAGTTAAAATAAAAATTATTTCCATCATTATTCATCGAAACACGTAACAAAATCATTATTATTTGGCCAACAAACCTGCATGCACCGAAGTGCTCAGTCACCCAACGAAATTAAGCACCTTGCGAAGATGGCCGTGCCAAAAAAAAAAATGGTATTATACCTCGAATTCCACGTCTTAAATGATCTCGTCATTTACTTGCGATACACATTTCGCCGTTACGGTACCGGCTTTTTCGTCAACAATCTGCTTCACGTAGTGGGCCTGATCCACTAGCAGTTCTCTTTTCAAGTTCAAAAAAAAATTCACTGTCCACTATTTCTTTTAACCTACATCTCAGAGCGTACTGCCGCGACCGAAAGAAGTGCGAACAGCGGAGTGCCTAGGCTCTCCGCTGTTGGAATTTATTTTCGTCACGCTTATACTTGGCTCGCAACACAAATACGCTAGAGACATCCGTGATACAATAATGTACCACTCTAGCGTCTTTTTGTTACTACCGAGATAAAAACGCATTGAAGATAAATTCCGACTGCGCAGCGCGTGGGCGCCGTGCTGTTCGCATTTTTTTCTAGCGCCCCTGTACATTTTGCTAATCCTCTGAAGCTCGCCAGCGTTCAAGCACGAGGGAAAAAGCTCGGGACTGCACAAAGAGATTTGCACGCTGGCCAACACGTGCAAAGTACGTGCAGAACTGGCTTTTTTTCAGGGGAAAGCGCGC